>NW_024045131.1:583632-657286 GCF_012273895.1 Zerene cesonia | reverse complement strand
GCACGATTCGGCACAAATTGGGCAGGCTCGCACAGAGGAATTATCACACCCCTACATAAGACCGGTGTGAAATAATAGTTGATGTATGGAAGCGGAGTACGATTCGGCACGAACTGGACCAGGTTATACCGGGGAAGTACCACACCCCCACAGAAGACCGGCGTGAAATAGTAGCATGCTACTGTGTTCCCTTCGGTGAGTCGGCGCCGGAGGCCCATATCTTTTCCTTACCCTTCGCAGTCCTTTCCTTTATTCCTCACGTCCATCCTTTCTTAATCTCTTTCCAATTCAAAGCAAAGTCGCTTCTCACGTCTGTCCCTATGTATGTATGCTAACATATTTAAAACTGATTTTGATAGGGTCTTTTAATAGATAAGAAGGATTCAAGAGGAAGGTTTACATCTACACATCTATTAAACAACTCCGAATTAGTTTATGACTACCAGTTGATGTTCTGTAATTTCTCACATACATCAGATGGGACGCATATGGGATCGTGGGGTCCACTTACCACCCCCTGGTGACGTGTGCGACCAGCGTGATGTGTTTCTTGTCCTTCTGCTCCAGGATGGAGTGACACACCAACCTCTTCTCCTCATAGGAACCATCCGTATTCATTATCTGTAATATGAAGATTATAGCAGACTAGCTGTTCGCTCCGGCTTCACCCGTGGTACATATATAGCCTATGTCACTATGTGTTATTGCAGATTTCTAATGGTGATGAATTCTTGAAATCGGTCCAGCCGTTCACGCGATTGCGTGACCAAGGGAAATAGAAATTCATCACTACATAGTATAAAACAAAGTTGTTTTCTATGTATAATAACATCTATTAAACTAATTCGAATTAACGCTTGCGAAGCCGCGGGCAAAAGCTATTTAGTTTATACATAGATGATATCGTTTTAATGATAAAATCAAGTAAATGGTCTCACTTGCTCTTATACAGAGTATACGTAAGGAAATTATTGAATCCCGGCGATCCTAATCAGGATAATAAGATAAATTCATGAAACTATTGTATTGTCACCGATCCGCGATAAGTGTACAGAGTTTAAATTCAATCTGTCTGTTTGAAGTGGGTCAGATTCGGGTCAAACGGAGTCGGTTACATACAAACATACAGGCTGATAAAAGCGTGATAATAAGACACGCATTCTAGGCACTATGCTGGTACATACCTTCAAAGTGGCGTTCTTGGTGGTAAAGTGGTACTGGTGCGTGTGATCGAGGCTGAACCATTTGTGATGCTCCACAATCCAGCTGGGGAAGTGGCAGCGGTTGTGCTCATCATCACCTGCGAGATGGAGAAGGTGATGAAAGATGTTAAGCTTGTACAGATCTATCTTTTATGAAAAAGCTTTGTATATAGTACTAGCGGTCCGCCCCGGCTTCGCCCGTTACATATGTAGCCTATAGGCTTCCTTAATAAATGGGCTATCTAGCACTCAGAGATATTTCAAAACAGACTAGTAGTTCCTGAGATTAGTGCATTCAAACAAACTCTTCAGTTTTATAATATTAGTATAAACGTAACCAAATAAATGGTCAAGTGCGAGTCGGACTCGCGAGACTATATTTACCAAACAAATAAGTAAGGGGTGTGTAGAAAAATTGGTCACAAACCAAATTTCCAAAACATTCACAATAAAGTTTTATTATATATAAATGACATGTCACATTGTTTGTCCGCGTTGGACTACTAAACTACTCAACCGATTTCAATAAAATCTGCACACCGTGTGCAGTTTGATCCACTTTAAAAGATGTGATAGATTATATCATTTAAATTACGATAAATGACTCGGACGGAGCCTTGACGTGCAGCCAGTAAAATTAAAAAAAAAAATTATTTTTTTAAATTTTTTATTTTCTTTATCACTACAAATCAAAATCTCGCACTGCCCTTTCGCGCAGTCGGTTAAGTTAGCACACTAAGTGGTACATACTAGTTGTGAGTTTCATGGTACGGCTGCCGTCGGTGGGTGAGGACAGACCGTTGCACGTGGCGTCACCCGACTGCGCAATAATGTATGACATACTTTTGTCGCTGTGCTGCCCCTTGTAGATGAAGCACCTGTGGTTGATGAAGAAACGAATGAATTAATGAATAATGTCGTGAATATATTACCGACTAATATTGTAAACTAGCTGTGCCTCGCGGTTTTACCCACGTAGTACCTCTTGTTGTATAGTATAAAGCCTTCCTTAAGAAATGGTCTATCCAACACTGAAAGAAGTTTCCAAATCGGACAAGTAGTTCCTGAGATTAGCGCGTTTAACCAAGCAAACAAAGAAATTCTTTAGCTTTATAATAAGAACATATAAATCCGAAAGTAACTCTGTTTCTTCGTCACGCCTATGCGACTGAAGTGATTTGGATGAAATTCGGTACATTTTAAGTTGGAAACTCGAGAAAGGAGATAGGATGTTTTTTTGTCCCGGAAACTCCAAGAGAACTGTGTGGGGGAAGCCCCGGGATGATTAAATGAATTGTATTGGCGCGCGCTATGCTTGCTTTAAGTGTATTCCTTTCCTCGCCCTTTCTAGTTCATTCCTTCCCTTATACCTTACCTCTTTAAAGCTTTTCGCCCGATTTGGGGAAAATTGTAACTTAATCTACATGGCTTGTACACTGTTATGAACATCCCTTCCCAGTTAATTCCTTTATTCTCACCGTCAATCCTTTCCACCGTCTATACTTTTCCTCTTAAAAGCACTACCTCTGCGAATGTTCACGGGCGGTGGTGATCGCTTACAATCGGAAACCACCAGCTCAGATGCCAGATATTGTGAATATAACTCACCTATATGTATCCTCGTCAGATGCTATGGAATTCCTTCTTTGGACCTGAGATATCTGCCCGACCAGGTAGCGTGTGGAACCTTCCTTCCATGTCGCCAAGCAGACGAGCTCTTCCACTGAAAGTAATTATATATATTTGAACATACTTGCTACTAAAAAGGCAAGTGACTCAGAGGTGAAAGACTTAAAATCGATAAGTATGGCCTGAACCCTAATAGGAGGCCTGTGTCCCTGCAATTGGAATAAATATGAACGGATGATGATGATGATGATGAAGCGAATAGATGAATGTATGCTTGATAATCATGGATCTAGACTCACCATTGCTCTCGGTGCCAGGTACGTCTGGACACGCCATGTATCTGAGCAGAAGTCGGGAGTCATCTGTACAGGATTCTGCGCGAGACGGTGGATAGGTGCAATCGCCGGTGCCTCTGGAATTATGAGAAAATCATTTCAGTCACTACGTAGTATAATAGAGGGGTCCTGGGTTCGATTACCGGTGGGGATGCACAAGAAGAAATGTTTTGATCTGACAGGACACAACGCTGAACACCTACCTGTCCATAAAGAAAATCGATCAGTGAAACAGATGGTACATCATCCGCCCTATACCCCACTAGGGGATACGGGACTTTACTACCCTATGGACGTTACTTACCTCATGTATGCATGCTTAGATCTTTACAACTACGAAACGAATTTTAATGGTGTTTATTTAACAGATAGAGTAATTCAATCGAAAGGTTTATATGAATAACAACATCTATTAAACTACCGAATTTAACGCGTGCGAAGCCGCGGGTAAAAGCTAGTAATACATCACTGCGATGATGCAAATGTTACAACATAATTTTCGACAGTTTGTAATTTCTCGAGCCAGATTATAATCTAACGGTTTTTACATTCTTACAGCGACATACATAAAAACATCACATATTTAAATTAGTTGCCGCTTTCTAAAACAAACTTAAAAACAAATATAGAGGGTGTTCCGTGCTCGCTCCGTGGAAACAACCTTTATCCACTCGAATATTCATTCGGTGAATTTGAATTTTATTGGCTCGCCACCCGTGTACTGGCTTCTTTGTACCCTTTGAAATACTGAACAGAAAAAGGTAAGTTTTATACTATGTCTGCGTGTGTTTGTTTCTGCAGCTACGCTGAACAAAGAACTTATGAAATTGGTGTCCCGTTGTGGGGTATGGGGCTAATTTCACATTTATTTTAATGATCGCTTTCATATATTATAGTCTACTACATATTACCCTACGACCAACACGTTCTCTATTTAAAACTAAACCCTACTAAGCATCGCTCTCTGTCTGGTTGTTTGTATGTCTGTCTATCACCAGTCTGTATGTCGCTCGATAACCTTTATTTATAACAAGTAGGATAAATGTGAATTTACGATAATACCATAAGAAGATTTTGCAGCATTTGTTTTCATATTCACGTAAGTAGAAACATAAAATACCACACGTTCATTGATAACCTTTATCATTTATATCATGTAGGATTATCGTAAGATTATTGTAGGATTAACTCACCTATTATACGTGAAAGTGAAGGGCGCCGGGTGGAAGGGGCAGGGCTGCGGCGTCGGACTCGGCTCCTTCCGAAACATGGAATAGAGTGGTGCATCACCACTTATTTCATCGCAGATGGACGACAGGGAGTCCTTGAGACTGCAAAACGCTGGTAGACAGAGATATGTTAGATATGCTGGCCATAATTGGTTCTCGCTACGGGCTACATGGTAACACGGACGCGGGGGTGAACTGAAGGTTCAGTCTGGTAACGACATGGTCAAGGGGTGACTCTTGACGGAGATCACGTGCCTTGACTAGGGCTGACGCATGAATGAAGGGGGCTGGAAGGGTCTTTTGTTTTTAGAGCGTTGCATGTAGGCGTTTGATGTAATGTCTGAGCATGTCGGTCTGTCTGGACAAACATATAGCTAACATGTTTGAAGTTTAAAATGTTTGGATTAGAAATGAGAAATTTTGAAAGAATAGAAATCACGATGCAGGATTCGGACCCGCGTCTTTATGCCAAACCGTAGCAACGCCTAGCGTCTCAGCCACCCGTGATCCCGCCACAGTAATCGAATTTCTTCTACTCTTTCAGTTTTATGTGCTTTTGTTTGGATTAATCAGAAAGGAATTGTGAAGGGTTCGAACCATTAATTAGATATATCCTATTATAGTTATGTCGAAAAAACTTTAATATCGCGATTTAGGATTTCTTACTTACTTTCTTTATATTGCAGCACATATTTGTGTTTCTCGTGAATCACCATACACCTGTAGCAGTCGTAGCTCCTGGAAATAATGAATGAATAAATGAATAATGATTCTTCTAATGTAAGGCTAGTAAACTTAGGTGTGACAAAGTATAATACTAAATGTTTAAAGACTCACGAAAATTTGCATGTTATTTCTATTTGCACCTTGGGAATTGCTGGATCGATTCCAATATTTAGTGTAATTGACTTTTATTCACTATCAGATAATATACATAAAACCGCCTCCTTGGTACAGTGGTTAACGCGTGAGCGTGAAACCGAGGTGTTCTGGGTTCAATAACCGGTGGGGACGCACAAAAAAAAATGTCTCGGTCTGGCAGGACACAAAAGGCTGATCACCTACTTGTCCGTAAAGAAAATCGATCAGTGAAACAGATGTACATCATCTGCCCCATACCCCACTCGGGGACACGGGACTTCACTTTTTAATATATATAATAGAGAAAAAGACTCGATTCTAAAATGTCGAGTCACCCTTCGGCACGATTTGGGCCAACTCAGTGAACCAGCTGGGGGAGCTTTCCGTTTCCTTACCCCACCCTTACCTTTCCTTCTTTCCAGCCTCAAATCTTTCCTTTAAACGGCTTGACCGATTCCTCTGAAATTTGGTAAGCATATTGGGTAGGTCTGAGAATCGGCTAACATCTATTTTTCACACCCCTAACTGATAAGAGTAAGGCAGAACAGCGTTTGCCGGGTGCAGCTAGTATATATATATATATATATATATATATATATACGCAATGTACTTACCGATCATACAGCAGGAATTTATCATAGGACTCTGTCTCCGAGCACTCGCCTTTCATCTGTATGTGAGTGGAGTTGATGCCAATGAGCTGGGGTATGCCCGACTGGAACCAGCTGCCAGTCCACTCGGCTGGGAAGGTGCAGCCCCCTGGAAGGAGACGGGAGGCTTAATTGAATCCTTACTAATAAAAGCGTCTTCGATTGTCATTCGTGGGCGTCAACTGAGCAATTTTAAATAAATAAATAAAATAAAACCAGTTTATTTCATTTAGAATTTTACAAAATATGGAGTAGGAGTTGCATAAGTTTAAGAAAAAGCCTGTGTCTCCTGACCTGCTCTTCCTTAAATTTAAACGTATTTTAACTAGGTATATGAAAATTAAATTTTACTCATTTATGTGTTGATTTCGTTAGATTTTAATCGACGATTGATTCCTTTGTGTCTTCACATTTTACGTAGGTAGCTTGTTTTTCACCTAGACTATTTTGAATGCTAGCCTGTTTAAACCTAGGTTGTTTACGATCCTAAATATAATTGAATGAAATCAATGCGAGCAAAACATGTTGTGGCTGTGTTATGGAAATTTCTTTACGAGGAAGACTATTGAAATAGTCTTTCTTGGGTTCCGTATTCAAACAGTAAAACGGGACCCCATTACCAACCACTAAGTTTTCGGTGTCCGTCTGTCTGATTTTTTTTCTTATGTCATAGCGGGCAGCTGAGCTGGTGGTTCGCCTGATGGTAAGCGATCACCACCGCCCATAAACATTCGCAAAGGTAGTACGTCTGTGAATGCGCTGCCCGCTTTTATGGGGTAAGGGAAAAGGATTAACGACTGGAAAGAAGGAATGGACTAGGACGGGTGAGGAAAAGGAAACGGGCCTTGAAATAAACGGCATTCGAAATAAATTTAGTACAAAGACAGTTTTGAGTTCGAGAAAGGATACAAGATTGTTTTATCCCCTAATTTCCAAGAACTCTATTCCTTTGACTATGCGAGCAAAGCCGCGTGCGGAAGATAGCTGGTATAAGTCCATATTAATATTATAAATATGAAAATCTCTTTGTTACACTTTCATGTCTAAATCACTGAACCAATTTTAATGAAACTTGTTACATGACGATTAATTCTACCAAACGTAGCTATTTCCCATTCTGACAAAGACTTTCGTTTCAAAAAAACACGCTCAAATCGATTCATCCGTTCGGAAGCGCACATGTGAAACTCATTACGCCCCTCTTCGCTGTCGGTTAAATCGTTTGAAATTCATTAGTTTATTGTTGAGAGCAATTAACAATGGGGCTAGCATATAGGTCCCTTTTTGGTGCCTAAGTACAAAGGCTTATTGTTCTTAGGTATTTTAAAATTGACGTGTTATGAAAAATATGAATGAGATGGTTCGATTTAGAAGCGAGTGAGTTTTAATTTTATTAAATTCATCATCATCATCATCATCATCATCATCAGCCCGTATGTTCCCTTAAGTGGGAAACAGGCCTCCTATGAGGGTTCAGGCCATAATCCAGCACGCTGGCCAAGTGCGGGTTGGCAGATGTCACATGTCGTCGAACTTTTGATTCTCGGAAATGCCGGTTTCTTCACGATGTTTTCCTTCACCGTTTCGGGCAGTGGTGATGTTATTCGCAGATAAATTGAATAATTAATTTATTTCCTCCACGCTCGCCGGGTCTCGAACCTCCGACTTATCGATTTTTAGTACGAGGTCCTCCCCATTGGCCAGCACATAAAATTAATCTTCTTTGTACATAAATAAGTTAGGACATTTATCTTCTCTAGCTCCGTGGCTTCACTCGCCTGTTATCTCTCTGTCTTTGATCTAGACACGATGAGATTCAAGGAATTTGGTAGCGATTTATACTAGCCGCACGCCACGACTCGTGTAGTCATTTATCGTAATTGAAATAATACAAACTGTCTTTTAAGTGAGATCCAACTGCACATGGTGTGCGAATTTGATCGAAATCCGTTCAGTAGTTTCAGCGTGATTGACGGACAAACATCCAAACAAACTTTCACATTTACAATATTAGTGTAAAGTATAATTTAAAGAGCAGAAATCGCTTCCGCTTATGACCCACCCCACACACATACATACGTAATAACACCTATTGTTTTCCGCGCATTGTCAGACACCAGGTGGTTCAGAAATCAGATCTAGACCAGCTGAATGCCTGGATTGGTTGGGTTCAATGAACCGTGATTATGAGCTTAGGGTTCGTTGTAAATGGGGGTAGATTTCAATTTAATACGTTTATTAGTAAACTACTTATATATAGCTTAGTAAAAGTAAACGCCAATATTTTTGTGTCATTCTGACGCATAAGCATAAGCTACAACACCGCAAAGTTTTATCAACATCGGTTAAGTACTTTTGGTGTGATTGTGTAACAAACATTTAAATTCTTCAATAATATTAAAATCGTTATGGAGGCCCCGATCTGGATTAAATAATAAATTTGGTACATTATTTTTTATGCTTAATTCCATCAAAATCTGTTCACCTTCATCGATATGTTTCGATTAAGTAAAAACTTACACAATAACATAATAAGAAAATAAAAAAAAACAAAATGGATGCGATTTTGTATTATTGTGGGAGTCGAGCAGGCTTCGGCACGAATTGGGCCAGCTCGCACCGGGGAAGTACCACACCCCCACAGAAAACCGGCGTGAAATAGTGGCATGCCACTATGTTTCGTACGGTGAGTGGGGGAGCCGGAGGCCCGTTTCCTTTTCCTCACCCGTCGCAGTCCATTCCTTCATTCCAGTCGTTAAGCCATTCCTTTTCCCTTACCCCAAAAAAGCGGGCAGCGCATTCCCAGAGGCCCAGCCTTTGCGAATGTTCATGGGCGGTGGTGATCGCTTACCATCAGGCGAACCATCAGCTCAGTTGTCCGCTATGACATAAAAAAAAAAAAAATTAGTAATATGTAGTTAAAATTTCATAATGAGCATTCATTTATTATTATATGAAATAATTACATCATGTGACCGAACGGGCGACGAAAGATTCGTAATTGCTTCTCTGATGTCTTATGCAAGAGTGAGACGGCAATATTATTCAGTCCCACTATACTAATTATATTATATATTATATCCTATCCTATCCTACTAATATTATAAATGCGAAAGTTTGTAAGGATGTGTGTGTGTTTGTTGCTCTTTCACGAAAAAACTACTGAACGGATTGCAATGAAATTTGGTACGTAGACAGCTGGACATCTGGAATGACATATAGGAAACTTTTATCCCGATATTCCTACGGGATACGGACTTACGCGGGTGAAACCGCGGGGCGCAGCTAGTATGTTATATACAAGTGATATTATTAACGCGAGTTTGTAATGACGGTTGAATGGATGTTTGTTACTCTTTGTATGTCTCTTTTTCACGCGAAATGAGCTTATCGTATCGTTTGAGTACTGGAATGAATTATAGTCTAGATTACCACATAGGTTGCATTTTACCCGGATATCTGATTGACGCTGCGGGTTACAGCTAGTTAATATTTAAATTACTTCCTTAGTATGTCTAATAAATTTGGTAAATTTTTTTAAACATAACGATACATCATCTAATAATAATATGTATTATTAAATTAATATTGTATGCAGATAAAATGCAGTACACAAGAAACTACAAATGTAAAAACCTACTTATTTCAAACCGGTTAAAGCTTATCTGATTATGATTAGTGTATATTTTCTTTAATTCAATTAACAGACAGAGAGACTCACACGGATGTGAACCGCTGGATAGACACATAGACAGGCAAAAATTGTAATATACACGTTGTGAGTTGTTTTATGAGAATATGATATCTTGATATCACAGAGGTACGTTTTCATTGTAAATGCATCTTTCAAAATAGAAAAAAAAAATGACAAAAAATAAAAAATTAAAACATCAGTTATATTAACAATGTGTGTATACAGTATAAAATCTGTATGAGATCGGACTTCGGAATGGGATTTTAAAATCATTTTATTATTTTTAGTTTTTTTTAAACATAATTTCCATACTGATATAAAAGATTAAATAAAATCAAATTTAAAATTAATTACGTATTACATAACACCGTCCTGTATGCGGCTAATATGATTGAAGTTCATTTTGAATGAGTAATAAACGACGCTCATTTGCCATTATATCCGTCCCGCTCGCACAGCCCGCCACGCAACGAGTGCGAGAGAGACGGCTATACGCGCTGCCTTGTTATCGGAATTTCGACTTTATGTTCGAAGCGATAAGGTGCAAAATTAATCCAGCAAATGTGAAGTGATTAATTTTCCATTTTATAAAGTGCTACATATTGGTTGGTAATTGAAAAATTTTTCATATTTTTTTAAGTTTATTGTTTTTATATTTAGCTAACGGTTCATTGGTTAGCAATTTGTGTTTTAAATTGTTGTTTTTCTATCGTTAGACTTGGTATTTCATTAAAAAAGAAAGATTAATATATTAAAGTACAAAAACTCAAAAAGCACGCTCTAATGATAGAATGAACTTAATTCTCACTTGCTCTTATACAGAGTATACGTAAGGGAATTATTGAATCCCGGCGATCCTAATCAGGATAATAAGATAAACTCATGAAACTATTGTATTGTCACCGATCCGCGATAAGTGTACAGAGTTTGAATTCAATCTGTTCGTTTGAAGTGGGGCAGAATCGGGTCTAAAGGAGTCGGTTACATACATACATACAGGTGAAGCTGATAAAATCGAGTTAATACTTAAGTTATTAAGCTTCTTATAAATACTTTTAGATTGAGATTAAGTTACGGATGCTGCTAAATTCTGTATATAAAAATGGCTGGACCGATTTTAAAAATTCTTTCACTATTATAAAGCTGCAATTACACGTGACATAGGCTATATACGTACCACGGGTGAAACCGGGGCGAACAGCTAGTAAATAATAATTCATACGAGTAAGAATGCTTTATTTAAACGCAGTAAAAATCCGCAATAAAAAACTCGACAAAGAAAATAATTCCTCAACTCGAACAGTACATGTTTTCCCGCCGTTTGTACGCGATTAGAGGATTACCAAAATCGGCTTAGCGGGTCGGGGGAAATTAGAAAATATGTAAAGAATATTTTTATTACGTTACCGGCTTATGCGTTGAATAAAAAAATGTCGGCATATAGGTATAACAGAGTTATAAAGTTTATAAATAAGGAACGGCTGAATAGATAATGATGAATTTTAATTTCTTAGATTTATCACTTTTTCTTATCCTATAACATTTACTAGCATTCCAACCTGGCATCGTCCGTGAATACATAGCCTATAGCACTCGGGGATCAGGTACATATCAATCAGCGGAAGTTTTTTTAAAATCGGTACAGTATTTCCTGATATTGGTGCGATCAAACAAACTCATCAGCTTTATACATGTATTATAAATATCGATATGACATGAAGCTTCATTCGTGACAAAAAAAAATAGCCTATCGTTCATAATTTTCAAAAATCTCATTCAAATTTGTCTATTCAGTTTACGCGTGATATCATGACAGACGGACACACTATGCTACCTCCATTATAGGTACCTACAGACCAAAATAAACACACAAAGCTTTCCTTTGATTGTCAAATCATAGATCTGTATCTATAAAACATTCGTGGACAAACAAACATCATTACGTATGGTCGATATCGTGGAATAACCCCATAACATCGATTGTAGTTTAACGGTTTTATTGCCGGTTTTTTTGTTATTTTTTTTTATGTCATATCGGGCAACTGAACTGGTGGTTCGCCTGATGGTAAGCGATCACCACCGCCCGTGAACAGAGCAGAAGCTCAGACCTCTGAGAATGCGCTACCCGCTTTTAAGGGATAAGGGATAAGGAAAGGATTGATGAATGGAAAAAAGGAACGGACTGGGAAGGGCTAGGAGGAGGTTATAGAACTCCGGCTCCCCCACTCACCGAACGAAACACAGTAGAATGCTATTTCAAGCCGGTCTTCTGTGGGGTGCTTGCCCGGTGCGAGCTGGCCCAAATCGTGCCGAAGCATGCTCGACTCCCACAACTCGTTTTTCTACAGGCGTCGAGCGCACTTCGGCACGAATTAAGCTGGCGTAAACAAAACAATGAAACACCTACTATTAATATTATGAAATCTTAGTCAGCCTTAAGCTAGAACTTAAACTTAAGTGCTACTCACACTGAAACTTTAGATTTAACTGAAACTCAAAGTTAAGCTGCTAATCCAGACTTCTCTCAAAAGTACTATTAAATCATCAAATTATATAACAGATTAATTAATTATCAACGAATAGTGTTTATCAAAGACTGAACAGATTTAAATAAAGTTTGTACCTTCAGATAGATTTGAGAATGGTTAAGATTTAAGATGTACAAATCGAATGCGTGAGGAACTGCGGGAAAAGGCTAGTATTCATATATAAAAGTACATTTTTATCCTGCCTTACATCATTTATTTAATTTAAGTTATTTGTGTAATCTTTTTTTATAATGGGGAAATCCTACATAGATCCCCACGGCCCGCGGGAGGAGGACGTGGTTCTATGTCGGATTCCCACCTAATAAAACCCCACTGTGTTCCACCACGCTTTACTGAAGGGGCCACGGGAGCTGGTTATAAGTCTTTTTTTTATGTCATAGTCGGCAATGGAGCTGGTGGGTCACCTGATGGCCGGTTTCATCTTGTAACCGAATGCATTGTTAGCTGGATAAAGCATAAACCAATGCAATCAATGTAAATTGCGAAAAAAATACATTTTTTTTTAAATCTAGACGTTGGCAGCCCTAACCGGAAAAAAAGTGACAGCCCTAGCGTGATATTGGCAAAGATAATCGCGAATATGGCCTGTCAAGACAAAGCGACGTGGGACCGCATTATGCAATTGTGTCTGTCACATGCAATTGTATTATTTAACGCGTAATTGAGTGTGCGTCTGCGATCTAGACTGGGTTAGGGTTGGCGGCATTGAGTTATCGAGTTAGGTGTATACATACATTTTAGAATTGAGTTCAAATTATATAGAATTTATAGGAGTTGGATTTGTAGTTAGTTGGCGAGTCGCTTTTCCTCCCAGGTTTACTTTAAATAAGATACTAAGACATCGCATCTGTCTGTCTGTCTGTCCGTCCGTCCGGCATCAGGCTTTTTTTTTTTTTTTTTTTTTTTTTTATGACATAGCGGGCAGCTGAGCTGGTGGTTCGCCTGATGGTAAGCGATCACCACCGCCCATAAACATTCGCAAAGGTAGTAAGTACCTCTGTGAATGCGCTGCCCGCTTTTATGGGGTAAGGGAAAAGGAAAGGATTAACGACTGGAAAGAAGGAATGGACTGGGATGGGTGAGGAAAAGGAAACGGGCCTCCGGCTCCCCCACTCACCGTACGAAACACAGTGGCATGCCACTATTTCACGCCGGTTTTCTGTGGGGGTGTGGTACTTCCCCGGTGCGAGCTGGCCCAATTCGTGCCGAAGCGTGCTCGACTACCACAATAAAAGTATGTAAGGCTGTATATCATGCACCGTGATAGTTATATAGGTGACATTTTTAGACATGATTAATTCTGTTGCTTAATAATAATATAATAGATAGACGGAATAACTTCATAATATTAGTATAATAATCCTATTCTATCTTACTAATACTATAAATGCGAAATTTTGTAAGGATGTGTGTGTGTGTTTGTTGCTCTTTCACGCAAAAAACTATTGAACCGATTGCAATGAAATTTGTTACGTAGATAGCTGAACAACTGGCAAGTTTCACCCGCGTAAGTCCGTACGCGGGTGAAACCGCGGGGCGCAGCTAGTGTTTCATAATTTTATTAAAAAATCGAAGTTGGCAACCCTATCCGGACCACACATTAGTGTGTGTGAAATTCAAATTTAAAGTGATTTGTTTTGTCGTAATTGGATATTAAGTATTGATTAACACCGGATTGATGAATAGAAATATCATCATCATCATCATCATAATTTTGATCACACTACAAAGACTCAGGCCTCCTTCCTATACAGTTTTAAAAATATGCTAAGAATTTAAATATCTCATTCCAAAAAAAAATTATAAGCTTATTGTTAACATTTGTCTATTTAGGAATAAATTAGTCTGAAATTGATATGAACAATATGATAAGTTATTAACTTAAATAACTTATTATACTTATACAGAACTTAACTTCATGATACTAGGTTTTGCCCGCGGCTTCGCACGCTTAAATTCGGATCAATTTAACAGATGTTATTACACGTATATAATCACTCTATCTTTAAAAAAAAACCCATTAAAATCCGTTGCGTAGTTTAAAAGATTGAAGCATACATAGGGACATAGGGGCAGAGGAAGCGACTTAGTTTTATACTATGTAGAGGTTTAAGTGTCCCACACGGGGGCCGGTTCGTCCCCCGATTGTTTACGCAAAGTTCCATTCAGCACTAAATTAGACAAATATATATATATAAAATGGATCCGTATAATTTATTGTAAATTGTCTGTTGGTTACACACCTGGGCGAACACAGCGGCTGGGGCGTTTTGATACTTTCATTGTTTTAATTTAACTAGCTGTGACCCGCGGTTCCACCCGCGTAAGTTCGTATCCCGTAGGAATATCGGTATAAAAAGTGCCTATGTGTTATTTCAGTTGTCCAGCTATCTACGAAGCAAAATAGTATTATTATTCACCAATAGATGTCAGGAAAAAAAAACACGAATATGACAATTTCTAAAAAAGATTCCTAGCTAGATCGATTTATCGCCTCCGAAACCCCCTGTATACTAAATTTCATGAAAATCGTTGGAGCCGATTCCGAGATTCCAATTATATATATATACAAGAATTGCTCGTTTAAAGGTATAAGATTTATTTTATTTATGTTATTGTAGAAATCATCTTTACTAATATCATAAAGCTGAAGAGTTTGTTTGTTTGAACGCACTTATCTCAAATACTACTGGTCCGATTTGAAAAATTCTTTCAATGTTAGATAGCCCATTTATTGAGGAAGGCTATAAGCTATATATGTACCACGGGAGAAGCCGGGGCGGCCCGCTAGTATAAGATAAAACGATTATTTGGAAATTATCTCGAAGATTCTATTTACATAATCTTTCTGGGAACTAGACGAATAATTATTTTACTTAATTACAATAAAACTACAATGAACATTAAACTTATTACTTATGACTTTGAACAATGGGTGGTCCTATCGCTATATAGCGGTTTCTTCCAAACAAACACGCCTGCGGAGAGAAATTACTTACAGGAGAGGAGTATTTCGTTCTACTTGGTAATTCTAATCTTATAATTCCAACTCAAACTCAAACATTTATTAATTCAACTAGACTTCTTATAGAAGCTCTTTTGCATCGTCATATCACAGTTATAACATTTACCAGTTCAACAGTTAAACCGAAACAAGAAGACCAATACGTTGTAAACGTAGTCTCCGGTTCGATACCCGGTCTGGCACCGAAGGCTGGGAATTACAAATCGAGAGCAAATAACTTGTAAGGAAAATCAATGCGAGAAACAGATGTATGCATCTGCCCCATACCCCATATCCCCACTTCAGGAGATAATACAAAACCATCTGAGTCTGTTATCATTTATCAATGATACATAGCACGTTCATTTTGAGTGTTATGTTTTATACTTAATTTTTTTTAAAATGTCATAGCGGGCAACTGAGCTGGTGGTTCGCCTGATGGTAAGCGATCACCACCGCCCATGAACATTCGCAGAGGCTCAGACCTCTAAAAGTGCGCTGCCCGCTTTTAAGGAATAAGGGATAAGGAAAGGACTGATGAATGGAAAAAAGGAATGGACTGGGAAGAGCTAGGAGAAGGAAATAGGCCTCCGGCTCCCCCACTCACCGTACGAAACACAATAGCATGCTATTATTTCACGCCAGTTTTCTGTGGGGGTGTGGTACTTGCCCGGTGCGAGCTGGCCCAATTCGTGCCGAAGCGTGCTCGACTCCCACAATTAAAATTTATTCGAAATCATATTCTTTTATATATTTAAAACTAGCTTTTGCCTGCGGCTTCGCACGCGTTAGTTTCGGAGAAGTTTAATAGATGTTATACATATAAACCTTCCTCTTGAATCAATCTTTCTATTAAAAATCCCCACCAAAATACGTTGCGTAGTTTTGAAGATCTAAGCATACATACATACGTAGGGACAGACGCGGGAAGTGACTTTGCTTTATACTATGTTACTATACTGTACTTAGTGATAGTGATGAATCTTTTTAACTACCTTTCTTTCTTTCCTTAATTTTTCAAGTATCAAATAGTTCCGAACCCACTACAGTGCACAGTGCGGCGCCCAGGTGGGTTATTAAGACGTTTTTCTTGTCACTGTACCCCAGTGTTGTGCTCAAATGTCGATAAAATTTTATCGACTCGATTGTCCTATTGGATAGTAATAAAATGGGAAGTTAATTAAGTCATTAATGTCCAAGTGAAATTTATTGTTTAAGGTACCACTTTAGTTAGTTATAAGTGAGTATAACTCAGAAGTGTTCAATGACTGAAAGTTTTAAGTTAAATGCTTATGTTCCATTAATAGAACTTTAAACAATATAAAATTAATTTTTGTAAATTGTAAGCTGATTAACTTATTTATTACTAGCTGTTGCCCGCAGCTTCGCCTGCGTGGCTACATAAATTTTCATTCCCTATTTGATCCCCCTGGCCGTAGAATTCGTTAAAATCTTATCTAGTCGATGCCTAGATCATAGTGGCTACCTGGATGTCAAATTTCTGCTTGATCGGCTTTGCATTCTATATTTTATACAAGACGCTCGTCCAGTCTCCGCCCGGATATCAAGATTCCAGTTTTGATCCCAAGGGAGCATTTAATCTGGATAAAAATTATCTTATCACCCAAGTCAGCTCATACCCTCTATCTGTATACCGAATTTCATCAAAATCCGTTCAGTAGTTTTAGCGTGATTGACGGACAAACAAACAAACAAACAAACTTTCACATTTATAATATTAGTGTGATTAAAAGTATTTTATTGTTTTATGAGATAAAAAACAAATAACAATTATAACTATCCCTTAGTTGCGTAACACTTGTGATAAAATCAGTTATGTTCGTGTGTTTATTCGATTATAACTCCACGTAACTTATTTCTGAGACTAGCGTTGACCTTTGACTTCGTGCATGTTTGAAAGTTGTGTGTGAAACATATCGTATATGCTTCATTTTGAATTTTTTTGTAAATATTATTATTTAATCGTATTAATAACTAGCTTTTCGCCAGCGGCTTCGCCCGTGTAGAATTCGCTTAATCACGCGACATGGTAAGGAGTATTGTCTTCCCATTGAAAGGTATAGTTTGTTCTTTCCCACGTTTAGCTCCATCTTCATACCAAGTTTCATCAAAATCGGTTTGTCAATAACGAACTTTCATACAAACTTTCATCCCCTCTTTCAACCCTTTCTACCCTTTTTTCGCGATAAAAAGTATCCTATGTCCTTTCCTATGTTCAGTTCTATCTTCATACCAAATTTTATCAAAATCGGTTCAGTGTTTTAGGCGTGAAAACGTAACAGACAGATAGACAGAGTTACTTTCGCATTTATAATACTAGTAGGGATAACAGGTTTGTGAAAGAAAACGTTAGAAATTACAAATTTTATATTTTAAATATATGAACATAGTAATTTTGATATCTATATATAGGTACTGATCATATAAAGCAGGAGACTTGGTCATTTGCACGCGCTAATCTCGGTAACTGTTGGATCTATAAACGCGAAAGTTTGTAAGTATGGATGTTTGTTTGTTTGTTTGTTCAGTCGGCAATGGAGCTGGTGGGACGCCTGATGGTAAGCGCTACCACCGCCCATGAACATTTGTAGAGGCGTAAAGTCGATTACAGACCTTACGCCTCTACAAATGGATTGCCGACTTTAAATTGGGAAGGAATTAAGAAAGGATTGGCGAGAGGAATAAAGGAAAGGACTGGGAAGGGGAAGGAAAAGGATGGGCCTCCGGCTCCCCCACTCACCGAACGAAACACAGCAGAATGCTATTTCACGCCGGTCCTCTGTGGGGGTGTGGTACTTTCCCGGTGCGAGCTGGCCCAATTCGTGCCGAAGCGTGCTCGACTACCACATTCTGGTACTCTTTCACGCGAAAACAGCTTATCGTATATGAACGATATTTCATTCAGAGATAGATTATAGTCTGGATTAGCACATAGGCTATTTTTCACCCGGGTACCGCCCGAGCAACGCCGCGGGTTACAGCTAGTAGGCTATATGTTATTAAAAAACACATATTTCGATAAACAATTGTGATGTCACTAGCTGCGCCCCGTGGTTTCGTGTAAGTCTGTATCCCGAAGGAACATCGGGATAAAAAGTTGTCTATGTATTATTCCAGCTGTCTGGCTGTCTACATACACATAGACATACAACCATCCTTACTAACTTTCCCATATTATATTAGGACATTCATTTACGTACCGGCATATTTTTTACAACAATATATCTTATCGATAAAAATCTATCGCATACTAACATATGACTCACATCACTAGTTCCCCACTATGGCGGATATTTTTCTTCAAGTCCATAAAGATTTAGCGTAAAGTGAATTTTGAAGGATACCCTTAAATTTATTAACTTTATAAACCCACGCAAAATATGTACAAATAGAATTATTGCAAGGAACAAACTACGGCCCGCGGATTTACTCGCATCTTCATTACATACAAAACAAAGTCGATTTCCGCCGTCTGTGTGTCTGTCTGTGCCTTTAAAACTACGCAACAGATTTTAATGGTTTTTTTAATAGATTGAGTGATTCAAGAGGAATAAATTTGTATATATCTATATATATATATATATATATATCTATATATAAAATTCTCGTGTCACAGTTTTCGTTGCCATACTCCTCCGAAACGGCTTGACCGATTCCTCTGAAATTTGGTAAGCATATTGGGTAGGTCTGAGAATCGGCCAACATCTATTTTTTATCCCGATATTCCTACGGGATACGGACTTACGCGGGTGAAACCGCGGGGCGCAGCTAGTCTTATATATAAAATTCTCGTGTCAATGTTAGTCTCTATACTCCTCCGAAACGGCTTGACCGATTCCTCTGAAATCTGGTAAGCAAATTGGGTAGGTCTCAGAATCGGCTAACATCTATTTTTCATACCACTAAACGATAAGAGTAAGGCAGAACAGCGTTTGCCGGGTCAGCTAGTATTATTTGCACCCGTGCGACGCCGGGGCGGGTCGCTAGTCTGTATGAAAGTTTATGTAAGCAGATATTTAATTTAATTTTCTTCATACTTTATTTATGTAAAAATTACTGGTAACCATTTAAACAAACAAACAAATTCCTTGTCAAAAACAACAAAAAAAAAACACTTTGTGTATTAAAAACCCAATATTACATTGCGTTTAACAAAAAAAAAATCAATTTTCTAGGAAATATGTCAGTATTTAAATAAAATTTCTTATAAATACAAATTTTTCGAAAATATCATCCGAAACAACTTAAAAACTGCACCCACTTGCAATCAAGTGCACCCCATTTTTGGAATTCGGTTAAAAAGAAAATGGCGCGCTCTCAGAAGGCCTGAAGCGTTCTCAGACGGTTTCAGCACGACGAGTAAGCTATAAGCGTGCTTACGAGGTTTTTATGAAAAATAAAAATATTTTCAATGGTACTATGGGGCGGGGTTAAGTTAGTTTGAACCTGTGGTGTAGTGGTTAGTGAATCGTGATGACTAGGAATGGGTTCGATTCCCATATCTGAGGAAGAGTTAGGTCTGTTTAGGATTTATCTAGGACGAGCTTCAGTTTCCAGCCGGCTCTCTGTGGAAACAGCTTTCCGAACTGGTGGTTAATATTATTACGATTTAAAGGTCTAGTTAAATAAATGAGTTTTTAACGGATTTTAAACTCGATTTATTCATTATATTACCGATGTTTGACCACGTTTGACTCGATGTTTGACCACGCTCGCTGTAAATAAATCGCGTTTAAAATCCGTTAAAAAGCCTTTAATTTCTAAATGTATAATACTCGCGTAAAATCAAACGCAAGAGAATACTATGTTATAAATGTTTGATTTTTAAATTATTACATGAAATTGTATAAAAAAATCTTAACTTACATAATTTAATTTAAAGTTAAACCTTCAATAGTATAAAATAAAGTCGCTTTCTCTGTCCCTATGTATGCTTAAATCTTTTAAAACTACGCAACGGATTTTGTTGGGTTTTTTAATAGATAGAGTGATTTAAGATTTAAACTATTCCGAACATAACGTGTGCGAAGCCGCACGCAACAGCTAGTAACAAATAAAGCACGATATGGCCTTTCATTAATTCGAAAACTACTTCTATACATGAACTGACAACCTATATATCTAAGGATTTAGTTTAATACCATTTGGTTTCAATAATTGCATTGAAATAATTAAAATCACTAAAACCAGAATTTATCCAACGGCATTTTAAACTTAGAAGCTAGATGGGCACGTAAGGGACCCGCCATCTTTGGATTTTAGAAAACTTTACGACCACAGATAAGGAATTGGCGCGAAGCCAACTGGTAACTGTCAAATATTTTTAAATTTCTGATTCAATAATCTTCTTAGTGGAGCGTAAATTTTGTCCTTTTGATAGTTACAAGAAACCTATGCTTTTACGACAATCCGATAGGCTTCTTATGAAATACTAGCTGTGCCCTGCGGTTTCACCCGCGTAAGTCTGTATCCAATAGGAATAACGAGATAAAAAGTTGCCTATGTGTTATTCCAGTTGTCCAGCTATCTACGTACCACATTTCATTGCAAGATTAACAAACATACACATACACAAATATCCATCCTTACAAACGCATTTGCATTTATAATATTAGTAGGATTAGTAGGAGTAGCTGTTGCCCGCAGCTTCGCCCGTATGGTCCAACTAAATTTTAATGGTACATTATCTGCTCTGAGTCGTTATCTGCACGCCGAATTTCAGCTCGATCGGTCCAGTAGTTTTGGGTTGTGAGTTGTTATATCAGTTAAGTCCTTTTGCGTTTTTTTTTCTGTTTTCTCTCAAAAATTGTCTGATGCAAAACTCTGCCCACGCGTGTATTATGCAGAGTTTTAAACGAGCATTACAATAGACTTTGAACATTACTAAAACGGAATAAGGTGTTGCTTTCAATGTATATGTTATGCGACACCGAGTGGACATTTATAAACCAACGTTTAATAGACGATTGTGAGTCTAGGGAAATATTAATTGACCTATAACTGGTTCCCAATCGGTCCACCCAGAACCGATTTTGTATGGTGAATCTTCAAAACGAGTAAACCGAAATAGATGCGGTCCTAATCCTCGATAATTTCCACTTACAACTTATCGATCCACATACACCAATAACTCGAAACCAGAACATCCGCGCAAACTCACAGGCACCAGCCAATCAACAATCACGAAACTCACCACAGACAACACATCGCGATGACGGCGCGCGTCAAGTGACATTGACAGCTGACAGGTGACAGTTCGCGCCAAAACCAATTTGCGCGGGCCGCCCGAGGGCCATCGAGCCGCCATATTGACATTGTGTTTCAAGTTATTGTTTATTGATTACAACTTACAATATGTGTGAAGCGTAGATTGGAGAGAGTTGGGTTGTTATTTGCTATGTCAATTGGAAACTACTGAACCGATTGTGTCGGAATTTGATTTTGATTTATTATAGCCGAATATATACCTGAATGTATTAGAACACAATATTCATTAATTAAAGTTGACAAAACCACAGGCAAAGCTAGGTCAATTGTTGAAGCAATACCACATGTGTAAGCCTGTATGTTAATCAGGGCATCATCTATTTACAAAACAAAGTTCATTCGAATTGCTTCAGTAGTTTACACATAAAAAACACCATACCATTAGCTACTTTTTTATTTTATTGAACAAAATAACAGAAATCCAAAATAGATATAAGAAAACAATTTAGCAGTAGTGCATACATGGCAGGCTTTTGGTTAACAGCCATATCTACCAGGCAACCGTTGAGCAAAGTAAAAATACATTAAAACAAAGGCAAGATTTTGTAAAATTAAGATAAAAAATAACGACAAAATACAAACTATATACTAACTTTAATAAAATCTATTTACCAATGAATATGAACAATTCAGTAATTCATACGAAAGCAAGCGAAACCGCGGGCGAGCGGTAGTTGTAAATAAAAATTTTCGCAAAACAAAGGCCCCCGGGGTGATTCCGACATCATTAATTTGAAAATATTAAATACACTTTTCATTATGATAATATTGTGTCCTATTCGAACTGTGCTCAAAACGATAAGGCTGTTTGCAGACGAGGCGGTTCGATCGATTTGCAAAAAAAACGCTACGTGTGTAGAGCAATTTTTGGAGGAATATGAAAGTTTGTACTGTTTAAAGTATTCTGTTTCTAGTTTTATAGCAATAAAAGGCCCGCTTCCCTTTCCTCACCCGTCCTAGTCCATTCCTTCTTTGCAGTCGTTAATCCTTTCCTTTTCCCTTACCCCCATAAAAGCAGGCAGCGCATTCACAGAGGTACTACCTTCGCGATTGTTTATGGGCGGTGGTGATCGCTTACCATTAGGCGAACCACCATCTCAGCTACCCGCTGTGACATTAAAAAACAAAAAATAAATAAATGTAATTAATATATTACAAACTGCGTCCCGCGGTTTCACCCGCGTAAGTCCGTATCTCGACGGAACACCGGGAAAAAATTTGCCTATATATTCCAGTTGTCCAGCTATATACGTACCAAATCTCATTGTAATCCGATTAGTAGATTTTGCGTGATAGAGTAACAAACATGCACATACCCAAATACATCCATCCTCACAAACTTTCGCCTTTACAATATTAGTAGGATAGGATAGAATTAGTAAGATACATTTTTTTGTTTTCGCTATTTAAAACTAAGGCGTGTCTGGTAGAGAACACGAAATAGACATAAGGCGGCCATTGTCAAATATATTTTTAGTCCTCTGTCATTATTCAAACAAAAACATACAAAAAAATACTGCAAAATTGGTTGACTTGCGTACATTTACACACGTGAACTAAAACGCACGAAACACGCGGCGTTTCAACCGTTCCGTGCATAAAACGCTGTTTCTTTTATTGCGTGTTTCATCATTACTCTGTGTACATAATACCTTATTGTTTTTTATTCATATTTTGGAAATTTCGAGAAATAAAATTAATTGTTTCTTTCGGCCATTGTTATGAGATTTATTTAGTCTCTATTAAGTTAGTTTTTTAAATTAGCTTTTCTTATGTAAAAAGAAATTGTTTAAAGGAGCAATTATATATTAGCTGTATCCCGTAGGAATATCGGGATAAAAAGTTGCCTATATGTTATTCCAGTTGTCCAGCTGTCTACGTACCGAATTTCATTGCAATCGGTTCAGTAGTTTTTGCGTGAAAGAGCAACAAACACACACACACATTCTTACAAACTTTCGCATTTATAATATTAGTAGGACTTATGCGATACCACCTCAATTATTTTCTTTCTCTCTTTCTCATTTCTATCTCTCAGTTACATGTACGGATAGTCACGTCTTAACTATTATTTATTTAAATAAAATAAAACAAATAAACAGAATAAAATCTGCTCACGCTTTAGCAATTTCCACCAGACAACCCTTCAATAAACTACTGAACAAACTCTCAAATATTCTTTCTTCACCAGCGTAGAGCAGACGCAACCGCGTGTGTAGACTAGTGAACACGAAACACGAAACAGGAAACGGATGCGGCCGAAATCGCGCGAATCGGCCCTCCATCCATCGAAAACGATTTGTCAATAGTGATTGTAGCGCAACTGTTAGTTTTGATACTTGAATATGTATATATCTAGTATTTTCTTGTGTTTGATTTTACGCGAGTCTCCCCGTGACCACGCTCGCTGTAAAGTGTTCGAAACATCGGGTTAATAATATAATGAATAAATCGCGTTTAAAATCCGTTAAAAAGTTTTTAATTGAAGTGAAACTTCTTTAGAATCGTTGTGATTTCAAACCTGATGCAACGGAAAAACGACAGGTAACAAATACAAAAATGTGTAGAATGAAGCCGGCAAAGAATGAGACAGAAATATACATACTATTTTATATATATTCATCTCATTCTATTGTCGATTTACTGAAGTTTCACTTCTATCGTGTGTAAATCACACACAGACCTTTTTTTTTTAAATGTATATATCTACTAATCTATCTACTACGAAAGATTCGTAATTGCTTCTCTGATGTCTTATGCAAGAGTGAGACGGCAATATTATTCAGTCCGACTATACTAATTATAATATATATTATATCCTATCCTATCCTATCCTACTAATATTATAAATGCAAAAGTTTGTAAGGATGTGTGTGTGTTTGTTGCTCTTTCACGCAAAAACTTCTGAACCGATTGCAATGATATTTGGTACGCAGATAGCTGGACAACTGAAATAACATATAGGCAACTTTTTATCCCGATATTCCAACGGGATACCTACTTACGCGGGTGAAACTGCGGGGCGCAGCTAGTATATCGTAAAAATTAATTTTGTAAGTATCAAAACTGTTAAATCGCAGTATACAAATTTGATCATTGCGTCGTTAAGTGATTGGCTTTTATACAAAAACGGACAAACGACGTTTTATATAAATGTTTTTACAGTGCCTCAACACTAGCTTATGCCCTTGGCTTCGCTTCTTAACAATCACGCCAATATTGTAAATGTGAAAGTTTGTTTGTTTGGATGTTTGTCCGTCAATCACGGTGAAACTACTGAGCAAATTTTGATGAAATTTGGTATGAGACTAGGTAACGTATGAATCATTTGAAATATAATTTACCATATAAATAGATTACGTCATGCAAAGCCATGCCGGATGTCTAGTCTTAAAATATAATAAATTATAATCAACCGTCTTCAAAAAAGCTTTTTTTGGGTTTGTAACCTCAGAGCTTTTGACTGGGTGAACAAATTTTGATGATTCATTATTTACTTGAAAGATGATGATAGAACCACCTGTGAGATCTGTAGAAATTTTGTCTAGTTATGACAATATAATAGAGGTTTAGAGAAGAAAATTTAATAATATTAAAAAAAATATTACATTTTCTTCCAAGAATAAAATTTAACCAGCACAATTTAAATTAATTGAACAGTAACAATAAATCGTTATAAAATATTCCACAAATTTTTTCTCGCTATCCCAAGAAAATCTAAAGAGTTTAAGAGTTTAAAATTAATTGATATAAAAAAAAATCTCACATTTTTCCTAAATCCCCAAACAAATTCGACGGCAGAATTAATTAAAACAAGCAGCAAGGTAACTCACACGCGGTCCCCAGCGGGGCGGAACACGGCCCTTCCATTTGGCCGGCCGTGATGCCCCTCTCCGGGGAACGGCGCTGGTGCCTAGTGCTTTAGGGTTCTTTTTATGTTGCTTATAAGCTCAGCGGTTGAGGCACTATCATCGAAAAAGCTTAGAAAAAAATCTAAATATATGAAGGTGACTGACTGACATAGTGATCTATCGACGCACAGCCCAAACCACTGGACGGATCGGGATGAAATTTGGCGTGCAGATAGACGTTGAGACGTAGGCATCCGCTAAGAAAGGATTTTGGTGAATTCTACCCCCAAGGGGATAAAATAGGGGATGAAAGTTTGCACTACGATTTTATTAAGACCCTGCTTATTAATTTTATCAAGTTGCGGGCATCAGCTAATCACTATATAAATGCGATAGTAGCCATATGTCGTCACGCCTAAACCAATAAACCAATTTAGATGAAATTTAGTACAGATATAGTTCGACACTCGAGAAAAGACATAGGATGGAAACCACTAGACTGTTTGTCTATTATGATTTTAACAGTTGCACAGATTTTAATAAATCCCCGAATGAAAATAGTTGAAGACCCAGGGTCTCTCTTTATCTTCTCTTTTCCAAAAATCAACATTAAGAGATGAACAAGACTACAAAATTTAATTTTTATTTTTATATCATTGAAATGCTTTATAAATGAGAAATTTTGAAAAACTAGAATTTTTTTTTATTCTTTAAATTTCTCAAGACTACAAAATGTCTTACTGTAATAAAATGTACATCATCCATATTTTAATATTTGCTAATCTTATTGTATTCCTCATATTCCAAGTCGGTTAACGGAACCAACGTCATACCAGCCAAGCGTGATCCTGTTAATTATTACATCGACCGGATAGGGGCTTCGATTCCCCGCGGGCACATATTTATCGCAACACGACCTCTGATGGAAAGGTGGAATTTGTTAATGGACGAAAAAGGGTAAATTTTAAGCATTTCCCTTAATACTTTTATTGTTGTATGCCTTAACTAGCTGTTGCCCGCAGCTTCGGCCGCGCGGTCTTAATAAATTCTCATGATACTAATTGTCATCCCCTATTTTATCCCCTTTGGGGGGTGGTATTTATCAAAATCCTTTCTTAGCGGATGCTTACGTCACAACATCTATCTGCATGCCAAATTGAATCCCGATCCGTCCAGTGGTTTGGGCTGTGCGTTGATAGATCACTATGTCAGTCAGTCACGTTTGAGTTATATGTATATATTTAGATTAGACTAGTTTTTGTATGCGTTAATATCGGAGTAATGTAATAGATGTTATTATACATAGAACCTTCCTCTTGAATCACTATCTATTAAAAAAAAACCCATCAAAATCCGTTGCGTAGTTTTAAAGATTTAAGCATACATAGGCACATAGGGACAGAGAAAGCGACTCAGTTTAATACTATGCATTGAAGATAGTGATGTTAAAAATGCAGAGAATAAAACCACTGTTATTAACCGTTATAAGGTTTCTTTAATAAAGGTGATAGAAGCTAGATGCTAAAAGCGAAATAAATGTTTATTATTATTTAGTATGATGCCTTTTTTTTTAGTGGGGAAATCTTGCATAGATACCCACTGCCCCCGGGGATGGAGCCGTGGGTTGTGTCGGATTCTTACCGACCAAAACCCCACTGTGTTCCGTCGAGCCACTTGGGTGAGGGGGCCACGGGAGCTGGTTAAAATTCATCCGCGACATTTAGTATTATGTCTATATTCAAGTAAACTCTCTCTTAACTTTTATTTATAAATGCACAGTGTGGGGGTCGAGCACGCTGCGGCACGAATTGGGCCAGCACCGGGGCAGTACAACCAGCATATACGCATAGGTACTACCTCTGTACATGGGCGGTGGTGGCATACTATAATAAAAAAAAATCACTTAAGATCTACTAATATTATAAATGCGAAAGTTTGTAAGGATCTGTGTGTGTTTGTTGCTCTTTCACGCAAAAACTGCTGAACCGATTGCAATGATATTTGATACGTAGACAGCTGGATAACAGGAATAAGATATAGGCAACTTTTTATCCCGATATTCCTACGGGATACGGACTTACGCGGGTGAAACCGCGGGGCGCAGCTAGTTTAACATAAACACAACTTAACACAACCAAGGGTGAAGAAATGCAACTTAAGCACTGAAATACTTCGCTCACACAATACATCGATACGCGACAATGGACTTAACGCAACTTAGCATAACTTTTAAGTTATGCTATTCAACAACTTCAAAATACTGGAATTGTGTATTATTTGAATTTAAATGTGTTATTTGATTTTCTTATATCAATGCTTATACAAGCCCCTCGCCCCGGCTCGGCCCATGTTTAGCCCGGGGTAAAATTAAAATATAGCCTACTCACTGCGCTGCGCGGTTTCACCCACGTAAGTCCGTATCCCGTAGGAATATCGGCATAAAAAGTTGCCTATATGTTATTCCAGTTGTCCAGCTGTCTACATACCAAATTTCATTGCAATCGGTTCAGCAGTTTTTGCGTGAAAGAGCAACAAACACACACACCTCCTTACAAACTTTCGCATTTATAATATTAGTAGGAAGGATTAGTAGGCTAGTAGGATGACACTCAGAAATAATTGGTTTCAATGGTGTATGCCCCATGCCCCACTACGGGACACCAATCGAACCATCACCATAACAACAAAGACTTAAAATTAACGCGAAATATTTCTCATTTTCATGCGTATTTTGTTCCTCGAGGAAAAACATCGTGAAAGGTTTTTCGTGTAGCTTTTGCTGTCGATATCACCTGTACTTTATACGTGACAGCTGTAGCAAGTGAGCTGCGTAGGCTCAGTGGTTGCAGGCAGTGGCTGGATGGGTAGGGGGTTCGAAGAATTATTTTTCACACTTTTAACGCGCTGTGTGTAATCGACTTAACTTAGACTATATTCTGACCCACTTCAAACGGACAGATTGAATTCAAACTCTGTACACTTATCGCGGATCGGTGACAATACAATAGTTTCATGAGTTTGTCTTATTATCCTGATTAGGATCGGCGGGATTCAATAATTCCCTTACGTATACTCTGTATAAGAGCAAGTGAGACTATTTATTTGATTCTATGACAGAGGCGTATACTTTAGCTTTTTACCATATCATTTTTTCTTATTATATGTTTAACACGCAAATCGCTAAAGGAAGATTTACAAATATATATTTACTACCGATAACAAAATTATACAAAAACAATATATGTTTAATGTGTTATCATTATAAAAGCAGTGGTGTCTCAGTGGTGAGAACCACGGACTTCAAAATCGATAAGTCGGGGTTCGAGACCGGGCGAGCGTGCAGGAAATAAATTGATTTTTCAATTTATCTGCACATGTGGATAACATCATCACTGCTTAAAACGGTGAAGGACAACATCGTGAGGAAACCGGCATGTCCGAGAATCAAAAGTTCGACGACATGTGACATCTGCCAACCCGCACTTGGCCAGCGTGCTGGATTATAGCCTGAACCCTCATAGGAGTGTCCCAGCTATGGGAACATGTATGGGCTGATGATGAGTTATCATATATCTTATATCATTTACCAATATAAAATTAATGGCAAAACTTTCTTTAAAAACAATCGTATGTGTTAAAATTTATTAAGCTCATTATACAAAGAAAAATAAATTCACACCAATCCGGGAATCTATACTGATATTATCAAACTGAAGAGTTTGTTTGTTTGAACGCACTAATCTCAGGAACTACTGGTCCGATTTGAAAAATTCTTTCAATGTTAGATAGCCCATTTATTGAGCAAGGCTATAGGCTATATATGTGCCACGGGCGAAGCCGGGGCGGACTTCTAGTCTAATATATATTTGCTAAGACCCTACAATATTACAACCTCTTATACACTTCATAGTAGGTATCTACCCGTCACCCTGACTACAAAGCTGCCTTTGATCAAATTATATATTTAAGGGAATAATTAATTCACCCTTTTGAGTTCAGTGCTTGAGTTTAACTTGAGTGTAGATCAATTCCGAGTTGAGTTTAGCAGAAAAAATGCATAAAATAATTTAATTTCATATCATCTTGTCATATATAGATAGAGAAACCAATATGTATCCGTCCCATACGTGGGGCTATGGGGACTAAACAGTTTCGTCGAGCAAAACCGCGGAGCGCAACTGGTATTAATTATATTAATTATGATTACGATCATATTATATTACACTATTGCTTTATTACTGCATGTTTATATGTATTAAACCAAATGCTAATACGCAGAAACGGCTAAACTTTAATTGATTGTAATGCACGCCACCGCAAAAATGTGATCCGTAATATCTGATACGATTTGGTGGTCGAAAAGCTATGTGTTTAAGACTTTCCAACGGTGAAAATATTTTCGAAATCAGTCTAGTTGTTTTTGCGTGAAAAATTACAAACATACATACAAACAACAAATGTTTCCTCTATATAACATAAGTTTAGATGTTTGAGTTCAGTATATTTAGCATATACATACAGTTCGCTACAACTAAAGCTAACTTAGCGTTCAAAATAAACACTATATCTGGCTAGAATTATTTACCGATCTATCGTACAGGTCATCCCAAAGGTCTAGCTTGCAAGTTAGTGTTTTGTAGACATTCGGAGCTCGCTAATTACTTGATATAATACCTAGGAATAAGGGTTGGGGAGTGAGGTGGTGGGGGGTGTTGTAAGTTTATTGTTGTCTGTCTGTCTATGTAGCTCAATAATGGATGAACCGAATTGGCTCGAAATAATATAGAAGTAGCGAAATTAGCCAATGTCATGCAAACTGTTATCTATCTTTGTGCTAAATTCCATCAGATTCGATCAGCTATTTATTAACATATATAAATCGTCAAAAACTTTATACAAAACTACCTATATACCGCCGCTTCACTCGTGTGTAACACACCTGAACAGTATTCAATATGCTAATTCAGGTTATGATCTCTCTATATATCAAAATCCATTCAAATTCGATCAGCTGTTTCGGAGTTCAATAGTAAGAAACGACTCATATTTATAGAAAGTCTGTAAGTGTATGACATTATATAAACATGGGTGTGTTCTAATGGTATAGGACAAACAGCGGTCCAAGCTTGCTTTGTAGTCATTATGGAGAGGCGTTTTTGTTTGTCTGTTTGCGCAGTGCTCGTAATCGGTTGTGTGTATTGTGGGAAACGGACAGGCCGTTGGTTGATAGAGTCGAATAAATTTAGTTATACACTAGCTGCGCCCCGCGGTCACCCGCGTAAGTCCGTATCCCGTAGGAATATCGGGATAAAAAATAGATGTTGGCCGATTCTCAGACCTACCCAATATGCTTACCAAATTTCAGAGGAATCGGTCAAGCCGTTTCGGAGGAGTATGGCAACGAAAACTGTGACACGAGAATTTTATATATATAGATATACATATATACAACTCTGTGTTTTTACATCATTAGTAGGTTAATAAAAATCCCTTCTAATATTTAAATGCGAAAGTAACTCTGTCTGTCTCTTCTTCTTATCTAAATCACTGAATTGATTTGGACGAATTTTGCTATGAGGATAGCTAGTGATCCGAGAGAGGATATAGGATAGGTTTTAACGGTTCGTAAGTAACCGACTTTAGATCCGATTCTGACCCAATTCAAACGGACAGATTGAACTCAAACTCTGTACACTTATCGCGGATCGGTGACAATACAATAGTTTCATGAGTTTATCTTATTATCCTGATTAGGATCGCCGGGATTCAATAATTTCCTTACGTATACTCTGTATAAGAGCAAGTGAGACTATTTACATGATTCTATGAATAATATTAGATTTTTTCATTTATTCTTCGCTCAATGACGACATGTGACATCTGTCAACCAGTTCATGGCCATGGCTTGGGCTATATCCCTTACACTTTTATAGGAGGCCCGTGTCCCAGCAGTGGGACCATATTTAATGATGAAGGCTTCCGTTGTTCGAGCGTAACACACACACACACATACGAAATATATCAGAAGGTTTAAAGATAATTCAATTTAACATTTGATTAAGATAACTTCTCTCTGTCTGTCTGTCACGTACTAATTATAATTCACGGAGCACCTCATATTTGCGACCGTAATTGACAAATGAATTTATTGTGCTCGAATGAATGAATAATTTTTGCGAATCCTATCCTACTAATGTTATAGATGCGAAAGTTTGTAAGGATGTGTGTGTGTTTGTTGCTCTTTCACGCAAAAACTACAGAACCGATTGCAATGAAATTTGGTATTTAGACAGTTGGACAACTGGAATAAGATATAGGCAACTTTTTATCCCGATATTCCTACGGGATACGGACTGACGCGGGTGAAACCGTGGAGCGCAGCTAGTATGTAATATATTGCTAGTATGTTTTATAATTTTTGTGGAATTAAGAGGTAGTGAGTGAAGTCCCGTGTCCCCTAGCGGGGTATGGGGCAGATGATATTCATCTGTATCACTGATCGATTTTCTTTACGGACAAGTAAATGATCAGCCTTCTGTGTTCTGCCAGACCGAGACATTTTTTTTTGTGCGTCCCCCCCGGGAACCGAACCCAGGACCCCTCGGTTCTGTGCTCACGCGTTAACCACTGTGCCAAGAAGACGGTCTTAAGAGGTAACATGGTAAAGGTGATTTGATTTTTGCGGCACAGTGTTTGATTGTCTTTTTGCTTACTTTTGAGTATCGAATTGGCTGGGACGATTTGTATGGAACTTTTTAAGATACATAGTTAAGATTTTTAATCATTCATTTCTTTCAACCGAGCAAACAAAACTCTTCAGCTTTATAATATTAGTATAGATATAGATTAACGAACCCACGACCCTCGTAGCTAGTACCTACTCAGTAGCTAGCCACTGAACCGCTGCGACAATTCGAGTACATACAATGCGCAGCGGCGTGAATCACAAGTGGTTTTAGAGCGTTTCCACTGTCACACGATACGGGATTACAAAACTAACCTGGAGTCTATAGCTGGAGCAAACAATTCTATACATCAATCCTTTATCCATTCCCGAGAGCTTTTTTAATTAGCGAAAGGCGATGCTTTAAGACAGTGGTGGCTCAGTGATGAAAACCTCGGACTTCAAATTCGATAAGTCGGGGTTCGAGACCGGGCGAGCGTGCAGGAAATAAACTGATTTTTCAGTTTATCTGTTTATCTGCACATGTGGATAACATCAACACTGCTTAAACGGTGAAGGAAAACATCGTGAGGAAACCGGCATGTCATCTGCCAACCCGCACTTGGCCAGCGTGGTGGATTATGGCCTGAACCCTCATAGAAGCCTGTGTCCCAGCAGTGGGAACATATATGGGCTGATGATGATGATGATGATGATGATGCTTTAAGAAGATTGGCGAGATTCAATTGCCACACTTTCCTTTTTCATGACGTAAACGAATATTTTGGTGATCGTTATCGGACCTGAGTCATGCAGACATGAATAAGAAATTAAGTGTCACAGTTTCTTTGTAAAATGTATCAATTTATTGATTGATTCTGGGATATGTCATCTGAGTTACGTATTAAGATATAAAGTATTATTTGTAAAATCTGCTTTGATTAATAATGAAACTATTGTAGTGTCACCGATCCGCGATAAGTGTGCAGAGTATGAATTGAATCTGCCCGTTTGAAGTGGGTCAGAATCGAGTCTAAAGGAGTGGGTTATATACAAACATACAGGTGAAGCTGATATGTGTGTTAAAAAAAATTTATTAGATAATAAATGAATTTATTGAAGATGAAAATGCATTGATAAGTCGCAAATCTGTTGTTATATGACTTTTAGGACAGTCATTAGCCAATGAATTTAAAATGGCAACAATTTTTTTTGGCCAGTTGGATTACGACCTGAATCCTAATATGAATCCTGTGTCCCAGCAGTGTATATATTTTACATATGGGCTGGTGATGATGGTGATGATGATGATGATGAATTTAAAATGAATATGAAAAGTAAAACAGTACGGGTAAAGAAAATTTATGAATAAATAGCGAATTTTTACTGACCACGACCATGCCTTACCACTCCACCCATGATAACACCTCAATAATCGAATTCTTCTATTCTTTCAGTATCATTTGGCTTAGTTTGAGCGATTTAAGATTGGTTTCAAATACCAGGTATAACAAAATAAAGTCGCCAATAACGCATATCGCGTAATATTAATGCACTAGTTCCGCCGCGCGACTTCACCGGCGGGCGAAGCCACGGACAATAGCAAGTATTCATATAGCTCATATCTTATTCTGATGTATAAGCTATATTATACTGAAGTTTCATTAAAATCCGTTTAGTAGTATTTATGTGAAAGGGTAGCAAAAATACATACATAATTACAAACGTTAGCGTTTACATTTGTAGGATTTGCATTTGATAAAAAGTCGTGTCGTACGACAATGGGTACGAGCACACCCACGCGTGTCCATTATCGACCGAAACGGGAGAACTAATTAATGACAGACTAACTGTCTTTTTGTTTGTTTGCGATACATACATTCGGGAAGGGCTGTTGGCTGTTTAAGTTTGGATAAATAAGTCGATACGTTATTTGCGGTTGTGGAAAATGACGATCTAGCTGTTGACCGCGGCTTCGCTCGCGTGGTCAAGGGAAATTGATATGTGAAATTTTGACGTAACAACGTCTTAAATTAGGTTGCGGCTCGGAGGCACTTATGAAAAAGGTAACGTTACGATGAGTCACCGAACTATGATCGGTCCGCCGCGCGCGCAGCACTAGAGAATTAGGCGCATTGAATCGGCGCGTGCTTGTGTCTCTGTCTCTGTCTTTTTAGTAAACAAAAGATATTTTCCATAGTTAAAATTTGAGCAATTCTTATTTTCATTCAATTCCTTGTTCCTATTGTGCAATTTAATAATATTCATATCAATAAATATTCTACCGAGAAAAAGACGTTGTCACGTAAAATCTTCGCCCGTAAAACCGACTTTACAGGCAACCATTTTTTTTAATCGGTTTTTTTGAATATCTGGATGGATTCGTTTGTTATGGATGTTCTCATGGACATGAAGGTGAAGAGTAGCTTGTGTATCACTCTAGGCAACTGTCTCCGGACACACAAAATTCATCACATTAAATCGCTCCGTTGCGACGTGAAACAAAGACAAGCAGCTCTTCATCTTTCTATATTAGTATGTGGATTTTTAATCTATCCCTATAAAAGATTGCATCCACATCTGCTCACCCATTTTCTTTTAAATCTTCACTCCAACTCAACTTCCAACTCAAACTCCGTCATACCTTAAGTTAGGTTTTATTTCAACATACCTACTTCTAACTACCTACTTCATAATAAGCGGTTTGTTACATGTATCCATGGCTGTGTGTTTGTTACCCCTTCACGGGATAACAGCTGATCAGATCTGTATAATGTTTACAACAGAGACAGATTACAGTCTCGATTGGCACATAGGCTACATTTCAAACTCAAACTCAGACATTTATTCATTCAACTAGACTTCTTATAGAAGCACTTTTGAATCGTCATAACACAGTTATAGCATTTACCACCGGTTCCGAAGGCAGTTTCTACAGAGAAGAGCCGGCAAGAGACTCTGTAGTTGCTCTTTTAAAATAATACATTTTAAATAAATCCACTTTTTTATGATGATGGTAAGCGCTACCACCGCCCATGAACATTTGGAGAGGCGTAAGGTCCATTGCAGACCTTACGCCTCTGCAAATGGATTGCCGACTTTTTTGGGAAGGGATTAAGAAAGGATTGGCGATAGGAATAAAAGAAAGGTCTGGGAAGAGTAAGGAAAAGAATATAGGCCTTCGGCTCCCCCACTCACAGAACGAAACACAGCAGAATGCTATTTCACGCCGGTTTTCCGTGGGGGTGTGGTATTTCCCCGGTGCGAGCTGGCCCAATTCGTGCCGAAGCGTGCTCGACTCCCACATACTACATACATTCACCCGGGCACCGCAAGTAACGCCGCGGGAGCAAGCCAGCATGTTGGATCTAGGTTCAACTCGGACACTACAATTTCGCGTGTAATCCATTAGGTTTTTCAATTCATGTCATCAGGGCAGAGCCGATGGCCGCCCTCTGATTGGATAATCGCCGGATATTGCGATGACGTCACTGCTTCCGGCGCGTCGATACAGCCTATTTCGATTTGTTTCAGCTAACGCTTGTTATTTCTACTTGTTTAGGGTTCCGCAAGATGTTGATATGTTAGAGATTAGCTTTTGCCCGCGGCTTCGCACGTTAAACTTCGGAGTAGTTAAATATATATAAGTATACACATAAACCATCCTCTTGAATCACTATCTATTGAAAAAAAAAACCCTATCAATAACTGTTACATAACTTTAAAGATCTAGACACACAGACGGCGAAAAACAAAGTCGCTTTTTCAGTCTGTCCCTATGTCCCTATGTATGCTTAGTTCTTAAAGACTACGCAACGGTTTTTGATGGGTTTTATTAAATAGATAGAGTAATTCAAAGGGAAGGTTTATTTGTTTAATAACTAGGTAGGTACACTGAACTTAACGCGTGTGGAGTCGCGAGCAAATCTAGTATTATAATATGATAGCCCTTTATTGAGCAAGGCCACGGCGCGACCACGGGCGAAGCCGGGGCGGACCACTCCTAACTAGATATCAATAGAACGCGATCAAATACAGATGCTAACAAGTCTAGCCTAGAAATAGGTACAGGTGAAAACATAAACAGACAGTTCTAAGAACTAATCAATTATAAATTTAATGAAAAACGTCCCCCAACAAACGAAACAAGCATTCCCAGCGCGGACGGTGTGTTTGCTCATACGTTTTATTCTATTTCTAGTTATCGGAAAGGTCACCGGTTCGATTCCTGGTAACACAGGCTAAATAGGGGCAAAGGTGCGTTAGAAGCGTTTGACATAATATATGGTATACATGGACATATGTCCTATGCCCAAAGGTTGTCTGGTAGAGATAGGTTTTAGTCACAAGGTCACACTTTTTGTATCTGGTAGTCGAGCACGCTTCGGCACGAATTGGGCCAGCTCGCACCGGGGAAGTACCACACCTCCACAGAAGACCGGCGTGAAATAGCATTCTGCTGTGTTTCGTTCGGTGAGTGGGGGAGCCGGAGGCCCGTATCCTTTTCTTTCCCCTTCCCAGTCCTTTCCTTTATTCCTCTCGCCAATCCTTTCTTAATCCCTTTCCAATTTTAAGTCGGCAATCGATTTGTAGAGGCGTAAGGTCTGTAATCGATTTTACGCCTCTGCAAATGTTTATGCGCGGTGGTAGCGCTTATCATCAGGCGTCCCACCAGCTCCATTGCCGACTGTTACATAAAAAAATAAAAAATAAAAAAAACAAGGCCGCCGTGTGTGCACTAGTTTTAAGTTGCTTTTTTACATATTCATATAGAATAAATAGATAAATAATACATCTTTACGTTTTTTTACTTGACAATTTATGTATGAGAAATTCACATAGCAATGAGATGTTATATGCCTACATCCAGCCTCCTAGCTGTCCCCGGACACAAAAATTATACCACTTTTTTACAGTTTTACACAATTATACAGTCGCCCCGTTATGCCGTGTAGTAAAGTCGCTTCCCGCGTATGCGTGTATGCTTTAATTAAAAATTTGATCTAAATTGGTACAGTTTTTTTTTTATTATATATCATTATTAATTGTTCATTAATCACGCAAAAGCAGCAAAACATTCTATCCTACTAATATCATATATGCGAAAGTTTGCTACTCTTTCACGCAAAAGCTACTGAACCGATCGCAATGAAATTTAGCACGTAGACAGCTGGACAACTGGAATAACATATAGGCAACTTTTTATCTCGATATTCCTACGGGATACGGACTTACGCGGGTGAAACCGCGGCTAGTACCTATCTCTATAAATGATTAAAACTATGAAATAACTCAGCAACATTATTGTCAGCTCATTTGCTGAATCTCGCAGTCTCGAGTGAATGCTCAACGTATGTAGATTATATATTAACATAATATTTAACATAATGGCGAGAAACCATCCCACGCTCCTCGTATGTATATTTAACCCTTTATAATCATGACAAAAGCAGTGGTGGCTCAGTGGTGAGAACCTCGGACTTCAAAATCGATAAGTCGGCGGTTCGGGATCGGGCGAGCGTGCAGGAAATAAATTGATTTTTCAATTTATCTGCACATGTGGATAACATCACCACTGCTTAAAAGGGTGAAGGAAAACATCGTGAGGAAACCGGCATGTCTAAGAATTAAAAGTTCGACGACATGTGACATCTGCCAACCCGCACTTGGCCAGCGTGCTGGATTATGGCCTGAACCCTCATGGAGGCCTGTGTCCCAGCGGTGGGAACATATATGAGCTGCTTATGATAATTATTTTTTTTTTATGTCACCGTCGGCAATGGAGCTGGTGGGTCACCTGATGGTAAACGCTACCACCGCCCGTGGACATTTGGAGAGGCGTAAGGTCGCTTGCTGACTTTACGCTTCTACAAATGGATTGCCGACTTTAAATTGGGAAGGGATTAAGAAAGGATTAACGAGAGAAATAAAGGACTGGGAAGGGGAAGGAAAAGGATATGGGCCTCCAGCTCCCCGACTCACCGAACAAACCACTATAGCATGCTATTATTTCACGGCGGTTTTCTGTGGGGGTGTGGTACTTCCCCGGTGTGAGCTGGCCCAGTTCGTGCCGAAGCGTGCTCGATTCCCACATACAAAAGGGGTTTTTTATTATATGTACTAGCTTATGCTCGTGGCTTTGCAAGCGTTAAATTCGGAGTTGTTTAATAGATATAATTATACATATAAACCTACCTCATGAATCACTCTATCTATTAAGAGAACCCCATCAAAATCCGTTGCGTAGTTTTAAGGTTCAACCATACATACATACCATTTATACTATAAAGTTTCTCTCTTAACAAACCTTCTCTTTTAGGATTGTCTCATCAAGTTCAAATAGGCATAACATTTTATATGATTACATTACAAACACTGTCAAATACGCAGTCATAAAGCAAGCGACGCCGCGGGCTAGTCGAGTGGGACGCAGCCGATCGCAAAATTACTTATAAATTCATAACAAGTACGAACTCACGCTTTGAATGTTTTCGTTCGTTTTAATAGAATTTAATGTTTTTCTCGAAAAATGCTGGATCGATTTGGCTGGATTTTGTTGTGGTGATAGGTTATGAAGTAACATGTATATTAGTTTAGAGAAGAGGCGCGGTAAAAAAAGGGTAACAATTTTTTTGTATATTTTACACATTGGAATCTTCAGATATTAAAGACTTTTTAACGGATTTTAAAAGCGATTTATTCATTATATTATGAACCCGACGTTCCGAACACTTTACAGCGAAGGAACACTTTACAGGGACAATGAATAATATAATGAATAAATCGCGTTTAAAATCCGTTAAAAAGTCTTTAAACTCTAAATGTATAATACTCGCGTAAAATCAAACACAAGAAAATACTACAGTGGTACCCAATAACCATATGTAATATACTCGTATGGGAAATCATTAATTTACAAAAAATATTTATAACTATAAAATAAACTGCCTTCAAATTGTCACAACTAGACCTTATTTACACGAGACCACGCGGGAGGCACCAGCTTTCAAATAGAAGAAAGAATCATCAAAATCGATTCACCCAGCCGCAAGTTCTGATATAACAAACACAAACAACAGTCGAATTGAGCTCCTGTTTTGAAGTCGGTCGAAATGTCGAAACACAAATATTAATATAACAAAAAAAAAATCAACACAAAGGAAGTTTAATTAAACTATAAAGACTTACAAAGGATGGAAATCAAATCAATTTAGGTTCAATGAATAAATGGTTTCTCCCAATCAAACACAATAACTAGGCCACATTCGCCTCGCTGCAGTTGTCAAGTTATGTACGCATATAGACTTATTTATTTTAATTATTCCGTATAATTCATGTGACATACTTACAGAAATGTTTGATTTGCATGCATAATGATTTTTTTTTAGTTTCATGTGTCGTTATTGTAACACTGAAACGGCTGGTCCGATTTGGTTGTGGTTTTTATTATCAATAGTCTCCAGCCGGCCAGCCGTGTAGACTGGACTACCGTGTAGAGGACCCTTTACGAAAAGAGGATTTCCACCTTCCTTCCCCCACACACCCATTAAACAGTTCACGCTCTATAGCATGACAAACATACATCGTCAATAAAAATCAATAAATTTTCAAAAAACCTGTATAGACTGTAGGTCTAGACAAAAAACAAATAGGATACAGTACACTGTAACTTTAAAAAATAAAGGACTCATCAAAATCGATTCACTTAGTAAGAAGTTCTGACGTAACAAGCCAAAAAAATACAATCAACTTGAGAACCACACCCCTTCTAACGCACCCGGTTAATCAATTGCTCGACAAAACTACAGTTTTTAAATCTACCCTCATTCTCGTGTATTGTTATGTCGCTTATTATATAAAATAGTTGAAGTGGATTATATGAAGCTTTGTTAACATCGGGGCCGCGGTTTTGTGAAATAAATGAAGCAATTGAATTTATTTCATTCAAAATGATTTTTATATTTATTTCGCAGTCGGTCTTGTGAGGCTAATGTATTATTTATGTTAAATTGTTTAATTCTCTTTTTTAATTAATTCGAGTCGTAATTTATATGCTTTTAACCATCTGAAATCGTTTCTTTTCAATTGTATACAAAAACTAGATTTATAATACACTTGCAGTCCGTACGACTACAGAGTTTTTTATTTATTTATTTTTATGTCATAGCGGACAACTGAGCTGGTGGTTCGCCTGATGGTAAGCGATTACCACCGCCTGTGAACAGAGCAGAGTTAGTGCCTCTACTGATGCGCTACCCGCTTTTAGGGGAAAGGGATAAGGAAAGGATTGACGACAGGAAAGAGGAATGGACAGGGAAGGGTCAGGAAAACTATTTCAAGCCGGTTTTTGTGGGGGTGCGGTACTTCCCCTGTGCGAACTGGCCCAATTCGTGCCGAAGCGTGCTCGACTCCCATAATAGTTTCTCATATACTCTAGAAAACACTTAATTTGAGTAACTTCTGCTATTTTACAGTTTTAGCCGACTTCAAAAAAAGGATGATATCATCGATTTCTCTTTGTTTTTGTATTTGTTACCTCATAGCATATCTTTAAAACTACACAACGGATTTTGATGGGTTTTTTTTTAATAGATAGAGCGATTCAAGAGGAACGTTTATATGGATAACAACGTCTATTAAATTACCGAATTTAACGCGTGCGCAGCCGCCGACAAAGGCTAGTATAGAAATAAAATCGCGAAACAACGGGCAGCGACATCAGCCCCACAAGATGAGGGGATGACGTCGAATCGATCCCATACGTTTGTCCCATGGTCGCCCATTGACAGACTACTAATGCAACGACCAGCATTTCCCCCGGGACGGGGTATTTGCCCCATTTCACCGGTAAATTCCCCATAAAACGGGAATCCACATGAATTTTTAACACCTTGTCTGCGTTATATAGCGTTTTAGTAATCTTCTCAGATGCTAACTTGTCAGCGGGGACTTAAACACACTTAACACTGGCCCCTCGCCCCGGCTCCGCCCGGAACTATCCGGGATGGTAATCTTATATATAAAATGATCGTGTCACAATGTTAGTTACCTTACTCCTCCGAAACGGGTGGACCGATTGAAATGAAATTTTGTATGCATATCGGGTAGGTCTGAGAATCGGCCAACATCTATTTTTCATACCCCTAAATGATAAGAGTAAGGCAGAACAGCGTTTGCCGGGCGCAGCTAGTAATTAATCAAAATAATAGGTCTTTAAATAGTCTAAACGAATTAGTCAAATGTTCTTAACCGGGACAGGAATGCAATAATTCACATTAGTACCACCAGCCAGCACCTGGGCCATGGGACGAATATAAACCCCCGTGCACACTCGTAAACCGGCCCCGTAAATGTCTGGACGTATAATGTATTCCTTCCTATATTTTTTATGGACCAGAGCGCAATATTACTAAGTGACCGAGACGCTGGGACGGTCAGCAGAAAAGTCACCTGGCACTTTCACATTCTACATGTTTACTAGCGGGCCGCCCCGGCTTCGCCCGTGTTACGTATATAGCCTACAGCCTTCCTCAATCGGCTATTAAACAGTGAAAGAATTTTTCAAATCGGACCAGTGGTTCCTGAGATTAGTGCGTTCAAACAAACAAGCAAACAAACAAACTCGGTTTCTAATATTAGTATGGATATATTTTTTTATTCAGCGGACAAAGGCATGTATTTCTATAGACAGCTCAAGCAGTATCCTGCGTAAGCGCATTGCCTAGTATCATGGATCCGTTCAGTGGCTTTCGCATGAAAAAGTAACGAACATACATTCTGACAAACTGTCGCGTTTATAATATTAGTTGGGTCAGTAACAATCACAAAAAAAAACAGTCTAATTGAGAACCTATCCTTTTTTGAAGTCGATTAAAAACAATTCAAAATCAAATAACAAAATTATTAAAATGCATACAAAGTTAATTTATATTGTAAATGACATAAAAACTTGGTTTTTATTGCCATTTTATTGATGGGTAACGATTTTAGAAGAAATAACATTGATCCTTATTATTTAACGAAATTTAATTAAAGAAAATCACTAAAAACTTGGAAACTTAAATACCAAATTTTGCGCAATCGAGTCACTTACTTACTTAACAAATATTATAAATTTAACAATAAAATATAGTAATTTCTCTGCTGACCGTACACCGTTGTGAATAAGGACAAGTCGTCCCAGTGCATACATATGCACACTTTAAATGCAAGTACATGGAGGAGAAATAAAACAATTCGCACTGCGCTTCAAATAAAACACTTTTAACGGGTTTAAACCGGGGTTTATATTTGTTATTCCTCCCTTTTTAGAGACGAATTGTTATTAACTAGCGGTCCGCCCTGGCTTCGCCCGCGGTACATATATAGCCTATAGCCTTGCTCAATAAATGGGCCCTATTTAACACTGAAATAATTTTTTCAAATCGGACCAATAGTTCCTGAGATTAGTGCGTTTAAAAAAACAAACAAACTCAGCGTTATAATATTAGTATTTTCTTGTGTTTGATTTTACGCGAGTACTATACATTTAGAAATTAAAAACTTTTAACGGATTTTAAACGCGATTTATTCATTATATTATTAACCAGACGTTTCGAACACTTTACAGCGAGCGTGGTCACGGGGAGACGGTTATAATATTAGTATAGATTATAAAGTTGTTCTCAAACCATATGTAAAACAGTTACTTGATCACTTCACTGGAAGAATACGCTTTTTAGATAAGACTGTCAATTTATAATTATTATAATAATACTGGGAGCAACAAACTATGATTTATGAATGTAATTTAATTCACTTCAACCACACAATCGCTTAACCCATACATACACATCATCCATCCATCCATACAACGCTCCACAGCCCACAGGGGGCCACGGATTAGCACCCGTCTGGGGCAAAACCGAAAGATTAGTGCCCGATTACAATCCCATACACTGAGCTAGCGTTATATATTAAAACCTAATAGATGCTGACACTGCCCAGATTGGAACACTTGATATTTAGTCACCCCCCAGGAAAGGGGGAGGGGGGAGGGGGGAGATATAGATTACAGTGTATTTGACTCATAATTTCCCTTATTAAGATTGATTAAACTGGTCAATAAGCATAGCAATTTAAACAAATTGTATAAGGTTAAAACGGTGAAGGAAAACATCGTGAGGAAACCGGCATGTCCGAGAATCAAAAGTTCGACGACATGTGACATCTGCCAACCCGCACTTGGCCAGCGTGCTGGATTATGGCCTGAACCCTCAGGAGGCCCGTGTCCCAGCAGTGGGAACATATGTTGGCTTTTGATGATGATGATGTATAAGGTGGAAAAGTTCATGTATTTGTTTGAATGTTTGTAATGTTATCATACAAGAACTAGCGGACTGGGAGCTTCAATAACATGGAATATATGGCGTTCCTCTTGAATCACTCTATCTGTTAAATAAAACCCCATCACAATCCGTTGTGTAGTTTCAAAGATACATACATATATCCCGTACAGTACGTATCCCGTAGGAATATCGGGATAAAAAGTTGCCCATATGTTATTCCAGTTGTTCAGCCATCTACGTACTAAATTTCATTGCAGTCGGTTCAGCAGTTTTTGTGTGAAAGAGCAACAAACATCCATACACATACACATACATCAATCCTCACAAACTTTCGCATTTATAATATTAGTAGGATAGGATTTAGGGTTTTCAAACGTTTCCATTCTTAATATTATAAATGTCTCTGATGAAAAGGATCAAAATAACAATAGCAACGAACCCCACTTTCAGCAACGTCGGTTAAAAATGATTAAAACAAACAAACCTCATCCCGGTGACTCGGAACGTGCCGCGGCGTCGGTCGGGGGCATTATGTGCAAATATTGAAGTCACCTGCTATTTGAAATTACATTGTTTTTGTTTTTTGATATTTTTGCGGAAACTGGAAGTTTGTAAAATGTCATTTTTTCTTTACTAACACGACCGAGCAGAGCTTTTTCGCGTAAACAATGATTGTCATACATACATACATACATAGATATAGGTAAACGCGAAAGTTTATTATAAGCAAATGCATCAATTAAGTTAAAAACAGTTTACAGAAAAAGCATTGAATAAAATGAATAAATCCCCTTAAACTACCATATCATAGTATTTTCTTGTGTTTGATTTTACGAGTATTATACATTTAGAAAAAGACTGTTTAACGGATTTTAAACGTGATTTATTCATTATATTATTAAGTCTTCCCGTGACCACGCTCGCCGTAACGTGTTCGAAGCGTCGGGTTAATAATATAATGAATAAATCGCGCTTAAAATCCGTTAAAAAGTCTCTAATTTCTAAATACTACATATCATAATATATAATCGTTGTTTTCCAAACAAACAAACAAGGAAATCCCCGTGACATCCAACCGAAACCGCCGCAAACAACCAGTCAACGAATACCGTATGAAACGTCGCAGTTAAACATATGAAATTCGTATTTACGTGAAACGTCCGGCCCCGTCATACCGCTGATGTAACTTGACATGAATTATTGCATTATACGCTTTATTTTGTGGCAGAAAGCCTTTTACATAACACTCGTTTGAGCCCGCGGGTTTGCTTCGCGAATTTTTTAGTGTTATTTCCCGGTTGCGACGCATTCTGCGGTTTTTTGGTTCTATAATAGATCGATGAAAAAGAGTAAATAAAATTTATTATATAAATAGAGAAATATACATAAAAGGATATTTTTATTATGGGAGTCGAGCACGCTTCGGCACGAATTGGGCCAGCTCGTACCGGCCACCACACCCCCACAGAAAATCTCCGTGACATCACTATGTCATGCCACTGCATGCCACTGTGTTTCGTACGGTGAGTGGGGGAGCCGGAGGCCCGTTTCCTTTTCCTCACCCGTCCCAGTCCATTCCTTAATTCCAGTCGTTAATCCTTTCCTTTTCCCTTACCCCATAAAAGCGGGCAGCGCATCCGCAGAGGCACTACCTCTGCTCTGTTCACGGGCGGTGGTGATCGCTTACCATCAGGCGAACCACCAGCTCAGTTGCCCGATATGATATAAAAAAGTATAATATGCAAATAAATCATATTTATTAACACTAATAATTTATTCTCATTAACCAAAACGCGTGTAACGCTTCATCAATACTTATTCTCAACTATAACACCACACATCTTTACTAATTCCAAAAACAAACGCCCATCCACCCCCCGACCAGAGCGAAAGTAGCTTAACCTCATTAATCGTAACAATGACGCTGCCAACTGTCACACATTTAACGACATATGTTTGTCCGTTTATACGCTTGTACTTATTGCAAGTCATTGTTTTTTATATATTTCCTTGGGGTTCGACGATAGGTTGATATATAAAAATACTAGCTGCGCCCCGCGGTTTCACCCGCGTAAGTCAGTATCCCGTAGGAATATCGGGATAAAAAGACGCCTATGTGTTATCCCAGTTGTCCAGCTATCTACGCACAAAATTTCATTGCAATAGGTTCAGTAGTTTTTGCGTGAAAGAGCAACAAACACACACATCCTTACAAACTTTCGCATTTATAATATTTATTAGTAGGAATGACATCGCCACGAATTCTAAACTAGTAGATATAGAAACGAAATAAAAACAAAATATATAATGCGAACCAACTATAAATTTTAATTGTCTCAAAAACACATTAAAATATGCCGAAATGGTTGAGCCGTTTTCGAGTTTTTCTTTTAGACACATTTGCCGATGCATTTTTATTCATATATGTGTTTTTTGTTTGTTTGTCCTTCGTTCACGTTGCAACGGAGCGGTTGTAGGATATGATTTTTGTGTCTGTAGATAGTTAGGAGGCTAGAGAATGACGTACCAAGCTACCAAGCGAGTGAAGCCACAAGCCCCAACTAGTATGTAATAATCAATGTGATTATGATTTAAGCAAGATGGCGGTTCACTTATCAATGTTTAATCAATCACAGCAAAGCACACGTTTTGTATGTAATTATTGTGGGGTCGAAACCGCTGTATCATAATTGGTGAATTGAGTTGTACAATTGTAGGGGACTTAGTGATTGAAAGCGCTTGAATAATAACAAATAAATCGCTTTTATGATATTAATAAACAGCTTCACGCTTCGCTCGCGAACGGGCGATAAAATAAAATTAACTTATATATTAGAAATGTGTCATCCTACTAGTATAATATAATATAATTCTATAGTACTATCCTATCCTACAAATATTCAATTCGAAAGTTTGTAAGGATGTGTGTGTGTGTTTGTTGCTCTTTCACGCAAAAACTACTGAACCGATTGCAATGAAATTCGGTACGTAGACAGCTGGACAACTAGAATAACATATAATAGCTATCCGTAGACACTAAAAGCATATCATAAATTATATACGCCGCGTCGAGAAAGAAAGACAAACAGACAAATACACTTTCGCGTTTAATATAAGTCTCATAACTGCTTTTTTGGCAAAGTCGGTAAAAGCGAGCATAAAATTCACAACACTTTGAATTTAAACAAATATAATTCAAAACGTACTAAGTATTACCATAATTCAGTTTCGCCGAGTGACGCCGGGTGATTAACTTAGTTACATCCAGACGGAGAGGTGATATATTTTGTGAATTATTCACGCAAAACATAGAAATATTTACGAAGGGGCGGGCGGTTTGGGGCGGTGGTGCACTGGGCTCTAGTGGTTTGTTTTTTTTTTCTTTTTTTTTTGGTCTTATAGCGGACAAGGGAGCTGGTGGTTCGCCTGATGGTAAGCGATCACCAGCGCCTGTGGACATGCGCAGAGGTAGGGCTGTTGCAAATGGCCGCTTCAAAGGGGTAAATCATAAGGAAGGTTTTGATTGAAGGAAAGCACTGGGAAGGGCAAACAATAAGATACAGATACAGACCTCCGACTCCCCCCTCACCGAATGAATCACGGTAGTATACTACTATTTCGCGCCGGTTTTTTGGGGTGTGTTACTTCCCCGCTGCGAGCTGGCCCAATTCGTGCCGAAGCGTGCTCGACTCACACAATCATTTAGAATACTATACAAATTTCAAGTGCAAGATGGCTGCCTAGGCTGGGTGTTTTGTGCACTTATATTATATTAATTTATTTCAATTTGATTTCTCATACGTTTATTTTATAATTTCATATATTTTAAATTCATCTCCTTAAAAATATAATTTAAATCAATCATACATATTTAAGCAATGCCCATATCCTTGTCCTACCCTTCCCTGTCCTTTCGTTAACTCCTCACGTCAATCTTTTCCTAATCCCTTTCCAGTTTAGAGTCGGCAATCCATTTGTAGAGGCGTAAGGTCTGCAATGGACCTTACGCCTCTCCAAATGTCCATAGGCGGTGATAGCGCTTACCATCAGGCGACCCACCAGCTCCATTGCCGACTGTAACATAATAAAAGCTATCAAGCCCACTGTGCCACAGCCTAGCGGCTCGGAAATCATGAATAATGACGTCACAGCATCAAGTCATTAACTCATTATTTATTCACTAAGCTGTCTGAATTGCTGCATCCCAATATTTAGTTGAATTGTAATTTATTTACAATTACAATTAATTATTTTTACATATTACAACTGACTAGCTGTGCCCCGCGGTTTCACCTGAAATATAGCCTAAAGCCTTCCTTATAAATGGACTATCTAACACTGAAAGAATTGTTCAAATCAGACCATTAATTCCTGAGAATAGCGCGTTCAAGCAAACAAACTCTTCAGCTTTATAATATTGGTATTATTGCAAGTAATTATATAATGTAGAACTTATAATATATCGTTATCAAAAGCTAAAGCTTTCGAAATCACTATAACCATTCCGTATATTAATCAGGACAGATGCACGAAAATTTCAATATGATTATTTTCAAGATAAGTATTTAACATTAATTACGTAATCAATAAAGACCGCCTCCTTGGCACAGTGGTTAACGCGTGAGCGTAGAACCGAGGGGTCCTGGGTTCATTTCCCGATAGGGACAATAAAAAAAAAAATGTCTCGGTCTGGCGGGACACAGAAGGCTGATCACCTACTTGTCCGTAAAGAAAACCGATCAGTGAAACAGATGTACATCATCTGCCCCATACCCCACTCGGGGGCACGGGACTTCACTTTACGTAATCAATAAAACTTACCAATGTCAGCTTCGTAAAATTTTCTATAACTTCGAAAAAACTTACCTGAAAATAAATAAAAAGCATTTGTTAGAGATTTCAAGTGTTTTTTATTACGCTTTTATCAGCTTCACCTGTATGTTTGTATGTAAGCTCCTCATGACTCCTTTAGACCCGATTCTGACCCACTTCAAACGAACAGATTGAATTCAAACTCTGTACACTTATCGCGGATCGCCTGATGGTAAGCGCTACCACCGCCCGTGGACAATTGGAGAGGCGTAAGGTCCATTGCAGACCTTACGCCTCTATAAATGAATAAAAAGTTAAAAGTTGCCTATATGTTATTCCAGTCGTCCAGCTGTCTACGTACCAAATTTCATTGCAATCGGTTCAGCAGTTTTTGCGTGAAAGAGCAACAAACACACACATCCTTACAAACATTCGCATTTATAATATTAGTAGAATATGTTAGGATTAAAATATAAATCTCATTGAATAACTATTTGTGAGCTATATTCGCGAGTCCTCGGCTTTTCGCGTCTTTGCTTATTTCAGACTTTTATAATCTATCAGTTTACGAAATTTCAACTACCTCGGTTCAGCAGTTTTTATGTTAAAGACACAAACATATGTACGTCAATAAACTTTTGCCTAAGTAAAAGTAGCCTACACACTAATCCGGACTAGTATCTATCTTAGCACAAAATCTCATCAAGATCCGTTCAGCCGTTTTCACGAAAGTCAAACAAAGATCCACAAAATTTCAAATTTACAATAGAAGAACGTAAACTCTATTTTGTCATCTTCAGTGAAAAGAAAGGTATCGAATGACCTTTCTCTCTTTAATTGGCCCGTATTTTAATATATGTATGTTCGTGTGTAACCCGAGAACGGATTGACCCGTTTCTATAGCAATGCAAGAATTGATGAATACAATACGAAATTCTATATCTTTCTAGAGGCTCTTTTTATTTACATGGGAAATATGCTAATACTAGTCACGCAACCCAGCTCCGCTTGAATAGGTCAAAAAATATAATCATAACAAGGAATATTTTTATAAAAACAATATTGCAATATTGACATTTGTTTCTTATAATATCTTGATTTATTAAAGGTTGTCTGGCAGAGATCGCCGTAGGCGATAAGCCCGACTTTTCTGTCATCTTGTTTTTATGTTGCTTCATACTTTTAGTGAAAATGTGGTCCATTAAATCTCAACATATAATAAACACATTAAATTAAAAAAAAAATAAATAAACAAAAAATACTGTTTTTTTCCTTATACAGATAAATATCGTATTTATCATGAATTTGAGTCAAATAAATGTTTCTTTCTGTCAAGTAAAACCGGGAAACACAACTAGTCAAACGCTAATGGACTATACAAAAATAATTAAAATAAGTTACGGTAATTTTTCTTCGTCCCGCCGAATACTCGGGGGTTTCACCGACTGTGCACGAAGTGGGGTTGTGTTCTTCGAGTGTGTGTATGTTTGTCCTGCTCTGCAGCGTCGCTAACGGCTTGCTCGGTTTCCGTTTGAGAGGTGACGGTTTGTAGTTATTGATAATAATAAAATGTGCTGATTTTAAAACCTAACTTCCTACTAATATTATAAATGCGAAAGTTTGTAAGGATGTATGTGTTTGATGCTCTTTCACGCAAAAACTACTGAACCGATTGCTATGAAATTTCGTACGTAGACAGCTGGACAACTGGAATAACATAAAGACAACTTTTACTCCCTGTTGCCAGACAGACAGACAGACAGATGAACAGCGAAATATTAGTAATAGGGTTTCGTGTTAGCCTTTGGGTACAGAACTCAAAAAACTATACCTATAACTATAAAAGGTACACGCGTTCTTGCGTGATTGACTAGCATACATACAAACCATGTATGTATTGCCCTTTTTTATAATACAGTTGTTAATTAATTACCATTTATAGAAAGAGGTATGTTTCCCACGAGAAACTCGCGTTCTGATATATCGTTTATCATTTTATACCGACTTTATGAAAAGGAGGGGTTCTTTTATCGGTTTATTTAAATAAATACCGAGCCATAACAAAACATAAAGAAGTACAATTTAATTGAAAGCCTCTTTTTTTGGCAACGTCGGTTAAAAACACCAGAGTTGTTTTGGATAAAACTTAATATGTGTTAGGCAATTTCGCTAAAATAAATAAAAAAAATAATAATCAAGCATTTCTATCCTTCCCGCAGAGTTCCACCGAAACCGGTCCATCAGTTCGCAAAACAAACACCAACAATCATACAACCGCGTTATAAAACACTTATCAACCAACAAAACATCCGAAGCACTGAAGGAATCAAACAAATTATCGATCTCACTCGAAGCGAAATATATGCAAGCGAAACGCGCCTTTATCCCCATTAGCGCAAAGCCCATTTCACTATAACGATATTTAAATAAAAACTATTCAAAAATGGCCCGTATCGCAAGCCGTGACGTCACACAGAGGTTACGTCACTTAGGTCGTTATGGCATCCGAGTGCAGTCGTACGAAAATGCACTCTAGCGCATGGAGTTAGGGTTCTATTTCACCTGCCGCGGCGTTCCCCTTCAGTTGGCATTGTAAACAAACCGCCCATTATAATGGGATGGATTTGGTGATGTCGGTGGGTCGATAATTTTAATCGACTAAATTAAATTGAAAATTAAATTAATGACAATAGGCGAAAACTGTATTTTGTAATTTTATAGTAGAGTAACTTTCCGCCCCGGCTTCGCTCGCGGTACATATATAGCCTATGTCACTCAATGAAGCCGCAGTTTCCTAATGGTGAAAGAGTTTTTTAAATCGATTCATTGGTTTTTGCGTGAAAACGTTTCAAATATACATAAATACAACATGTTTTTCTCTTTATTTAATTTTTTGTGTGTGTTTTTTGTTATCTAAGTTATCTAGATTATGTATTCCAAAAAAAAAAAAATTCTATTAAATTACCCACTAACTTATATCAATAAGAAATTAAAGCTTTTTAACGGATTTTAAACGCGATTTATTCATTATATAATTAACCCGACGTTTCAAACACTTTACAGCGAGCGTGGTCACGGGGAGACTTTATATCAATAATATCAAAAAGTACTGAAACTGCAACACACAAACGAGCCAGGGCAAATTGCTAGTCCAATCAAACATTATAAAGAGGACACATTTGTGTTTTTGTATGTACGTTTGTGATGTTATAACAGTGACATAGACTATATCACTACATAGTATAAAACAAAGCTCAGAGTTTTTTTTTTTTTTATTTTATGTTATAGCGGGCAATTGAGCTGGTGGCTCGCCTGATGGTAAGCGATTACCACCGCCCATGAACATTCGCAAAGGTAGTGCCTCTACGAATGTGCTGCCCGCTTTTATGGGGTAAGGGAAAAGGAAAGGATTAAAGACTGGAAAGAAGGAATGGACTGGGATGGGTGAGGAAAAGTAAACGGGCCTCCGGCTCCCCCACTCACCGTACGAAACACAGTTATTCAGGAGGAGGGTATAATATATATATAACAACATCTACAAAACTGTTTTTAATTAAATGCGTACGAAGCCGGGAAGAGCGGCTAGTGTAACATATCATGAATATAAGCACCGAGGTCATATGATCCACGTCAGTCTATCCTTCATATGTAAAAACGTTTTTAGGTAAAAACGTGAATTATTGAAATGGCAATACACTTAGCGAAACGCTCTTAAAATACAATATCAATATATACGTATTTGTTTATGCTAACATGGGTCTTTCATTTATATTACACTAGCTGCGCCCCGCGGTTTCACCCGCGTAAGTCCGTATCCCGTAGGAATATCGGGATAAAAAGTTGCCTATATGTTATTCCAGTTGTCCAGCTGTCTACGTATCAAATTTCATTGCAATTGGTTCAATAGTTTTTGCGTGAAAGAGTAACAAACACACACACACACACACACACATCCTTACAAACTTTCGCATTTATAATATTAGTAGGATGCGCAATATAAACGCATGCGACTTTTGCTACACTTTCTGAACCGACGTGCCAAAAACGAGGGAGGTTCTCGATTATAGTTGTATGTTTTGGCTTTGTACTGATAACTCAGGTTTCAAACGATTGAAGTGATAGCTTTTTTGTTTTATAAATTTTAGTCATTAGAATCTCGCGTGGTTGCGTCTCCCCCAGGGACGCTGTTTTTAGAAAATAATAAGAGAATAATTATTTGGATAATTGCAATGCAGCACTAGCGCTGGACAGACAAACTAATTTAGCCTGTAGGTTTTTGTTTTATACGCAACCGAACCCAAAGTCAAATAAATGTCATAACATTTATAAACCGCTAAGAACCTATTCGTAATTGAGTACTCCACATAAAATAAGAGTTTATGTTATTGAAAAATAAATTAAAACATCGATAAAAATCTATCGACACGCACACAACACTACAATAATCCTAACCATTGGCCAGCGATGATATATGAACGTCATATTTGATTGCCGAATATCCGATAATTGGTGTGTTACTGACATATTATTTTCAAAACTACCCGCAATCGTGCTCGCCGGTTATTTACATGGTCTATGAATATATGGTTATGTCCGTTGATCGGTTTATTAGGAACGGCTGCGACGATTTTGAGGAATTGCCGAGGAATTTGAAGTGATAAATCTTTGTAACAAACACACGAGTGCTGATTATTGTCCACAAAAAGAAATAATTAAAACTCATCATCATCATCATCAGCCCATATATGTTCCCACTGCTGGGACACAGGCCTCCTATGAGGGTTCAGGCCATAATCCAGCACGCTGGCCAAGTGCGGGTTGGCAGATGTCACATGTCGTCGAACTTTTGATTCTCGGACATGCCGGTTTCCTCACGATGTTTTCCTTCACCGTTTCAAGAAATGGTGATGTTATCCACACGTGCAGATAAATAAAAAAATCAATTTATTTCCTGCACACACGCCCGGTCTCGAACCGCCGACGTCTCGTAAGCCCTAGTTTCCAACCACTGAGCCACTATTTAATCAAATTATTATTAAAATTAACATAACTACAAAACCATTTTTCACATCGCATTAAGTTAAGGGTGTTACACCCCTCATATAGACGGACAATCAAACAGACAGATATAAATATGATTAAATAAATGATATATGGTCGTAATCAATGTTATTGTGTTTTTTTTATAATAAGAGAAAAATTTATCATCTTGTATGAGGGTAGATTATAAGTATTAAACTGTGTGTAACCCGCGGCGTCGCTCGCGCGGTATCGGAGTGAAACGTAGCCTATGTGCTAGTCCAGACTATAATCTATCTCTGTACCAAATTTCATGCAGATACGATTAGCTGTTTTCGCGTGAAAGGCGAACAAACATCCATACATCCATACATATTCACAAACTTATAATATACTAGCTACGCCCCGCGGTTTCGCCCGTGTAAGTCTGGTCCCCCAGGAATATCGGGATAAAAAGTGTGTTATTCCAGTTGTCCAGCTGTCTACGTACCAAATTTCATTGCAATCGGTTCAGCAGATTTTGCGTGAAAGAGCAACAAACACACACACATCCTTAAAAACTTTCGCATTTACAATATAAGTAGTATAGGATAGGAAGTAGGAGGTAATATAGGTATCTTAGGAATCAAGGATAAATTAAGGTAGGAATTTAAAACGGTGAAGTATTTTCTGATATTACAATAATCTAATTGTCACAACTAGATCAAATTTCAATGAGATCGCACGGCCGCTTTCAAATAAAAAAGAATCATTAAAATTAGTTCACCCAACCAGAAGTTCTGAGCTAACAAACAAACAAAATCTTTTTGAATTTGTACGGTAGGTATGTACGTACATACACGCAGCATACATCCATCCACTTGTTGGACACATCCACAAATGGTGCGGCACGACTGAGCACCGTTGCAATTTACATATCGCGGGGTCGCGGGTTCGATGCGGGTCAAATTGTAAATTGAACATTGTTTTGTTTAGACAACCTGGTCAGGTATGAAATACTGTTTTCTTACATATATACATATATACATGTATATAATAGCTGTGCCCCGCGGTTTCACCCGCGTAGTACCTGAAGTTATATAGCCTAAAGTCTTCCTCAATAAATGTGCTATCCAACACTGAAAGAATTTTTCAAATCAGACCAGCAGTTCCTGAGATTAGTGCGTTCAAACAAACAAACTCTTCAGATTTATCATATTAGTGTAAATTAACTATTAATAACTAATGCTCCGCCCGGCTTCTCCCGTACTTCATTCTATATAGCCTGTCACCCATTTTGTTTCGGCTAATCTCTGGAATGGCTAGACCGATTTTGATCGATTTTTCACTTTCGAATAGCTGAAGTGAGAAATAATTTAGGCCATGTATTATTCAAATATTCCCACGAGAACATTTAGGTGGTGAATACGCGGGACGCAGCTAGTTATAGCTAAAATATACAATAAAACCAATACGCAAAATAAAACAAACATACAAAAAAGACAAATTGAATGTTTGTCCATGTCTTTGTTACAAACATTAAAAATAATCTTCGATCTACTCCGATCAATCAAGTATCCAAAGTATTCAAACTAAGTTAACAATAAAATTTACATAAAATCAACCGATACCAATAAAGTTCCGGGGTAATAGATAAACTAACATTCAAACAAAATTATAAACTTACATAATATCGGTTTTCATATCGACATAAATCCAACATTTCAATAAATCGAAACCCCCAGAGAGGCTCAACTTAACGCAACTTGGTAAATCGTTGGAGCAAGTTATTTTTGTTAAGTTAAAACTTGGATACCTGCGCTCAAGGGACTGTTTAAGTTACTATCAAATCGACAAACATACAGATGCAAAATTGCTGGCGGAACGCCGTAAGTATTGATAATACTAAAACTTAAATACTAACCTTTTAGGATATGGCTGGATTACCTTATCTGTTTATTTAATATCAAATTTTTAACCATACTAGCTGCGCCCAGCAGTTTCACCCGCGTAAGTCCGTATTCCGTAGAAATATCAGGATAAAAAGTTGCCTATATGTTATTCCAGTTGTCCAGCTGTCTACGTACCAAATTTCATTGCAATCGGTTCAATAGTTTTTGCGTGAAAGAGCAACAAACACACACACATCCTTACAAACTTTCGCATTTATAATATTAGTAGGACAGGATTCATAAAATAAATATTTCAATTTAAACATGGCTAGAAAGATGGCATGCTTTTCATATTTATTATTTCATTTATCCAGGACCACGCACACATGAGACAAAATACGATGTAACTAAATGTTTTAGAGAGGCATAGAGTCCATTGCAGACCTTACGCCTTTATAAATGGATTGCTGACTTTAAATTGGGAAAGGATTAAAAAGCATCAGCGAGAGGAATAAGGGAAATAACTGGGGCCTTCCCAGTCCTTTCCTTTTCTTACCCTTGTAAGGAAAAGGATATGGCCTCCGGCTCCTTCACTCACCGAACGAAACACAGCAGAAAGCTATTTTACACGGGTCTCCTGTGGGGGTGTGGTACTTCCCCGGTGCGAGCTGGCCCAATTCGTGCCGAAGCGTGCTCGACACACACACTAAACCACATAAAACGCTACGTTTCCTACCAAAATGTATTATCGTGTATTTCAACACAATATTAAGTTTATAATTACTAGATTACATATGTAAATTGTAATATTAAGTGATTAAGGTCCGTACGTTTGAGCTCATTAATTCCATATACATTTAACGGATTTTAATCGCGATTTATAAATAAATAAATAAATAAATAAAATAAATTTATCCTACTATCCTACTAATATTATAAATGCGAAAGTTTGTAAGGATGTGTGTGTTTGTTGCTCTTTCACGCAAAAGTTACTTAACCGATTGCAATGAAATTTGGTGCGTAGACAGCTGGACAACTGGAATAACATATAGGCAACTTTTTATCCCGATATTCCTACGGGATACGGATTTACGCGGTTGAAACCGCGGAGCGCAGCTAGTTACTTATATTTTACTAGTATTATATTAGTAGGTGATCTAGGTTTTCGTATTTTTATTATATTTAATTATTTTGTATAAGAGAGGATTATTCGTACATTTTACAAAATACTAGCAGTTCGCCCCGGCATCGCCCGTGGTACATATACAGCCTATGTCACTAACTGAAGTTGCAGCTATCTCATGGTGAAAGAATTGTTTAAATCCATCCAATAATTTTTGTTTGAAAACGTTACAAACATACAAAAATACAATAGTTTCTTCTATATTACATAAGTGTAGCTAGTGAACTAACATTTCGCCGACGGCTTCGCCCGCGTTGCTATAACATGCATATTATTATAATTAAACAGTCAATCCCTTCCTTATCCCTTTCCCCTAAAAGCGGGCAGCGCATCCGCAGAGGCACTACCTCTGCTCTGTTCACGGGCGGTGATCGCTTACCATCAGGCGAACCACCAGCTCTGTTGCCCGACATAAAAAAAGTCTAAGCGAAACTTCAACAAACGCAATGCAACAAAGCAAATTCGGGAACCGAACCCGTGACTCATGTCAATTAATACATCTTTATTGTGCTAACGAATGTTATCCGCCGTCTGAATGCGAGTTTGTTTATCTGTCTGTGTACATAGCCATATAAAGCATACACACATAAAAAGTTGTGATATTTTTTTTTATCTAGTATGAAGTTAGGAGGATTTTTTTTTAAATGTTTTCCTACTACGTAAGCGAAGTCGCGGACTCAAGTTAGTTTCATATAATTTTACGGTTTATCTTTAATATAGTATTTAAATATACTATAAACTGTTTTACATCGTATTTACTCATCATCATCATCACTTCACCAGAATCAAAACTCCAATATTATTAAATTCATCGATATCAACATGTACCAGCACATCACTAGCCCAGTCACGTCCCTAGGTCGCGAACAATTTATAACACTTCTTCGGCTGCTGTCGACATTTTTTCGAAAGAAGCTATTGAATATTGAAAACACTTTTAACATGAACCCGACATTATTTAAGATCTAGGTTCTAGAAAAAGTGTAGGACGTAATAGAACATAGTATAAAACAAAGTCGCTTTGCGCCGTCTGTGTCTGTATGCTTAGATCTTCAAAATTGCGCAACAAATTTTGATGGGGTTTTTAATACATAGAACGATTCAAGAAGAATGTATATATGTATAATAACATAGAAAAAAAGGGGTAAAAGGTTTCACTTCAAATTTAACGCGTGTGAATCCGCGGGCAATAGCCAGTATAAAGATCATCAGCCCATCATATTTTCCCACAGCTGGGACAGAGGCTATGAGGGCATAGACATAGAGATTATAGTCTGGAACAGCACACAGACACGTGAGTACCTCACGTAAAGCCGCGGACTGAGGGTAGTTTTACAATTAGGTGATAGATTTAAAATTTACTTTCGTATTTATTTCTTTTCTATATACAAAATAACGATTAAATGATAAATTATTCATTGACTATAGCTCCTTCACTTAACAAATAAAACGAATCTATCTTAGGTACTTAATCTTTGCTAAGAGTTAGGGCTGCCTCAAGATTATTTATTTTCATAGTTTCCTAGAGAATCGATACTCCGTCTATTCTAAGCTAGGAAATAGGGCTGTCACCAAATAATTTCCCGAATTACAAAGTAGTATTTGAAAGAAATCTATTCTACTCAATTACTATCTATTATATTTAGCGCGGCTAGTAGGGCTGCCGCTAGGGATTTTTTTATTCTCATACTGCTTGCTCTATAAAATTGATACTTGCTTGCAACATAGGGGTACATCAAAAAAGAATATATAATTTTATGTCACAGTCGGCAATGGAGCTGGTGGGTCGCCTGATGGTAAGCGCTACCACCGCCCATGGACATTTGGAGAGGCATAAGGTCCACTGCAGACCTTACGCCTCTACAAATGGATTGCCGACTTTTTGAGAAGGGATTAAGAAAGGATTGGCGAGAGGAATAAAGGATAGGACTGGGAAGGGAAAGGAAAAGGATACATTTTAATTATTATATTTTTTATTTGAAATAAGTCACTTTGTTGTCTTTGAAATAAGTTACTTATTTACTATTCAAAGTAATTCTTATCACGGTACCCATTTAAACAAACATTTAAACAACTTTTACACTAAGTCGATATTTATTTATGTGTATATTTTCTCAAAATCATATAAACACTATAAGAAATCACAGAATGACACGAAAGAAAAAAACATACACAGCTCATATAATGCATTCATAGCGTAACTTAGCGTAACTTCACAGTACAAATAGATATTTTAAATCCATTACATATGAGAAATTTTGAAAAAAAAATTAAACCCTCAATGTGACTTTGAAATAGGTTCGAATCCCGCCTCGTGATAATGCTTTCTTTATGCTTTATAAATTTCTAATTTATAAAGAACTAGCTGCGCCCCGCGATTTCAGCCGCGTAAGTCCGTATCCCGTAGGAATATCGGGATAAAAACTTGCCTATATGTTATTCCAGTTGTCCAGCTATCTACGTACCAAATTTCATTACAATCGGTTGAGCAGTTTTTGCGTGAAAGAGAAACAAACGCACACACATCCTTAAAACTTTCGCATTTATAATATTAGTAGAATTTGAATGCTATATAACTAAAAATGAAAAGCATTACAAACTTCAAATTGTTCCTTTTATAATATTAATATAAATGAAACCCAGCCAGCGGCAGCCCTATTCAAAGCGTGCGAACAGAACCGCAACTTATTTCATTACAGCACTACTACGCTGTCGATATTAAATTATCGATATATTGCAATTATTGACGGCACTAGCACTTCACTGCATATGTCTTGGATGCAATTTTGAAAATATAATATGATTTTGCCACGCTTTCGTCGGCCATCTTAGTTGAGCTCGCACTCAGGCCGACTGTCTATAATTTACTGTTCTGAATCGCGCTAATGAAATTTCTCGCTACCGAGTATATATACAACTCTCCAATATCGATCTCGGGGTCTTACTTGCCGGAATGTCGAGTCGACTGGGCGAGGATCCTCCCTACTTCGATGGAGGACTTCCCACTTTCCTTCCTATCTGCTATTCCAGACTATAATCTACCTGTCTACTAAATTTCATATAGATACGATAAGCTGCTTTCTTGAGAGTAACATACATCCATCCATACATACTTACAAACTTTCGCGTTTACAATATTAATAAAAATTAAGTTAATAAAAAAGCTTTTGTATCCCGTCATATCTTTTCTAAAAAAAAATAAAACTATCTCTACAACATATTTCATGCAAATCGATTCAGTGGTTCGCTAATAATGTTAGAATGTAGTTATGTAGGGATAGCCTAATTCTATCACAAATCTATAATAACCGTATTTCGGTACTTGTATGTAAGAAATAGTTAAAATCTAATAAGGCTGTCTTCTATATTTTCTTTTATTTATATAGTGTCTATATAATAATATACATACATTTTTATATTTTATTATTTATCTACATTATCTTTGTATTCAGAATAACATCAAATATAGTACAGCATTATAAACAAAAGCAATTTCGAAAGACACACTTGCAAGTGGTCGGAAATTTATAAAGTAAAAAATCCATCTCTATATAAATATGGCGAATTATGATTTTTTTCAACAATCCGCGAACAATCAGCAATGGAGTCGCCTCGAGCTAAAATAATATTAAATATTTATTCAGTTATATCAACTTAATTATCTCGCTCGGGTCTTGAGGCACGTTATCTGTGCGTCTATAGCGTATATAGCGTCCCCCCCTCCCGTGGGGGATCGTTTTAAATAAACTATTTGTGAAATTTAGACTCTTACATATGAATTATGCAGGCCAGTCGTGACAGGGACTTGTGTTATTCAAATATCGTGTAGTAGCTAATCGCCCCGGCTTCGCCCGTGGTACATATATAGCCTATGTCACTCGGTGAACTTTCAGCTTTGTAAGGGTGGAAGAATTTTTGAAATCTGTCCAGTGGTTTTTGCAAAAAAACCTTACAAACATACAAAAATACAAAAGTTTTCTCTTTATAATTTTTTTATTCACCTTGTAATCCCTACAATAATTGAAATAAAAAAGCATATTTTTGTTGTCGCCATAAACAAAAAATTATAATAAAAATCCACGGTAAGTAACGTTTGACACGGTCATAAATTGGATGGGTAACAAATTTTTTGTAGTTGCTCTTTAGTTGATGCATACGAAGTAGTGATACGAGTCCGACTCGCACTTGTCCGTTTCTACACATATATACATTTAAAAGAAAGTCGCGTTAGCTTCACTATTTATAACTCAAGAACGGCTGAATCGATTTTGTTGAAATTTGGTACGGAGACAGTTCGTGATCCGAGAAAGGACATGGGATAATTTTGATCCCGGTAATTCCACGGGAACGGAAGCGATGTCTGTCTATTATCCTTCCACAACGCGAGCGAAGCCGCGGGCGGAAAGCTAGTTTATATATAAAACAACATCGCTCGTCTCAACGCGAGACAGACGTAAACACTGAAAATAGCACACCATTAGTACTTAAGCGTGTCCTAACAACAATTAATTTGGTTTTTGTCTGTTTGTTTGCGTCACAACATTCCTGTCGCGGTATTTATGGCGCGCTCGAGTCGCGCGTGTGTGGCCGGCTTTAATTATCTGAACTATTTGTGTACATATAGCAAATAATTTGAAACTAGCTGCTCGCCCCGGATATACCCGTGGTACATGTAATATAGCATTCGGAGATCACATACAAATGGACCGTTTCCAATAAATAGTAATTAATAAAAATGGTCCAGTAGTTCCCAAGAAACCCTACACACACAAATAGAAAAGCTATTGAAATCGTGTGAAAAATAATTAAATTTTAAGATAAAAAATAAAAATGTGAAAGTTTGCATGTTTGGATGTTTGTCCGTCAATCACGCTGAAACTACTGAACGGCTTTTGATGAAATTTAGTATACAGACAGAATGTATAAATTTGAAGTTTCGCGGGATTCACTAAAACACTCAACACTAATGTAACTATTTATTTACTGTTACACACAACAAATACTATAACCGTGATTTCTTATGTTTAATTATGAAACAATTTCGCTAGCGCGACTTAAACACGAGCAGCGCCATCTAGTGTTAATAAACAAAGATAAAACCATAAACTTAACAAGTTAATACAAAATTAGACACAGGATATGAGCTGACCTGTGTGATAGGATACTTTTTATCCCGATTAAATGCTCCCTTAGGATACAACAGGAATCTTGATATCCGGGCGGAGCCGGGACGAGCGTCTAGTAATACATACACACACAAATAACGCACTCGCGTCTGTCTATCCGCGAACAGATGTCCAACAAGAAGCAACACGAGTCGAGACATTCCTGTCGCTATTTACAGCACGAATGTCGCGCGTGTGTGGCCGCCTTTATTTGCGCTTTGTTAGCGTAAAATTATATAAAAAAAACGTTATTTTACAATCTATGTCTAGATAGATTCCAGCGAAATTGTATTCTGTCGAAAATTCCGTAACATTCGGCTTGCAGTTTAACGCATTATTGTGTGTGTGAGTCGAGCACGCTTCGGCACGAATTGGGCCAGCTCGCACCGGGGACCGGGTTCCGGGTACCACACAGAAGACCGGCGTGAAATAGCATTCTGCTGTGTTTCGTCCGATGAGTGGGGGAACCGGAGGCCCACATCCTTTTCCTCACCCTTCCCAGCCCTTTCCTTTATTCCTCCTGACAAACCATTCTTAATCTACCCTAACCAATTTGAAGTCAGCAATCTATCATTTACAAATATATCTACCAAAAATAGAAAAAATCTCATAGTGCAATACTTTCAGTAAAACTGAATTCAGTCTCATATACCTAGTGCCCAGGTATTAGGTACCTAGGTCCCATGGGAGTATTATGGCATAAGATCTGAGGTATTACAAGTGGTCATAGAATATGTTAGATCGTGAACCTATGTTTAGTTTGATAGGAATTAGCTATGTAATCGGTTTAGATGCCGTCTGTCACACCGAAGCGTAATTTGGACACTCGTTATCTGGGAGGGAGAACTGAACCCTTTTTTTTACGTGAGGAAATCCTTCGTGGATATCTTGCTACTTCAGGGGTAGTAGCAAAGCCCAAAAAGGGGGCCCATATCCTTTTCCTTCCTCTTCCCAGTCCTTTCCTTTATTCCTCTCGCAAATCCTTTCTTAATCCCTTCCCAATTTAAAGTCGGCAATCCATTTGTAGAGGTGTAAGGTCTGTAATCGACTTTACGTCTCTACAAATGTTCATGGGCGGTGGTAGCGCTTACCATCAGGCGTCCCACCAGCTCCATTGCCGACTGTGACATAAAAAAAAAACATTAAAAAAAAAAAAAAAAAAAAGGTGATGCCAGACTCTTACTGGCTGAAACCTCACAGTGGCCTGCCTACTTCGGCGCAGGTAATGAGGGGTTACCAGGATCTTCCTTAGGACCACATACGGTACCCCTCGCGCGCTTGCTGTCCGCAGCTCCACAAACCTCAACTTCAACCGAACCCTACCTCTGTAGATAGATACCTACTATCCCACAACCTGTGCATTTTTATAGTAGACTCTACAGTTTATTTATTTATTTATTTATTTTTATTTATTTACACTTTAATGTACAATACAGTTAGTTTACTGAAATACTGTCAAAATCGTGTTTGTTCTTGCAGACCTCTATAAATACTCATTATTTTTTTCTTTAACTTAAAATTTAAAATATACGAATTAGGATGCCTTCTTCGATTTGAATGCAATAACAAAAACTAAGAAATATTTATTTCCCACGGCAAGACATCTGAGATCATATCTTTCTTTCATTTCTTGTTACTTTCTTGTGTTTGATTTTACGCGAGTATTAAACATTTAATTTTTTCGCATTTTAAACGCGATTTATCCCTTAAAAAGTCATTAACTTCATATCTTACATAACGCAACGGTGTAAGCGACGGCCCCAAATCACCTGAGCACAGATTAAGCAAACTATTAAACAATTCAGAGGAGCGACCCAAAGGGCCGCGTAAATCGTCTGAAATGTTAATATTTCCACCCGCCCTGTATATTTGTTGAATTTATCGTCACTCAGTATTTTTTGTTCGCTAAGTTATGCTATGTAATAACTTATGAGTTAGTGGCTATTCGCCCCGGCGTCGCCCGTGGTACATATAGCCTATGTCACTCGAATGCAGCTATGTAATGGTGAAAGAATTTTCGAAATTGCTTCAGCAGTTTTCGTGTGAAAACGTAATAAAAAATCGTGTAAATAATAAAATAAGCAAGTAACTATTGATGGGTTAGTGGGGAAAATAAAGAAAGAAAGAAAGAAAGAAAGAAACATTTATTAATCAGGGACAGCACAACACACCAATGATAGAAAATATACAGATAGAAAGCAAGAAACAAGATACAATTACACAACACATATATTAAATTAAACAAACGAAGAAGACCAGCATCAGAAATGAGAAGTGTGTCATACCGACCCTGACAAATAGGAGACAACTCAGCCTCTGCTGCAATGTTAAGAGCATTGACAGCGGTGTTAAATAATAATAATAATAAAATTTTTAATCATAATAATGGATTAAGTTGATATACTGAGATTTATTCATAAGCCAGTTAACACAGCAAAACAGTTGACATAAGGGTCTAATAGAACCACAGATTAAAAACAACATTAAGACATAGACAATAGCACCAACTAGTGAGCTATTAAGATAGCTTTATGACAATTTACATTTTTTTTTATGTGACAGTCGGCAATGGAGCTAGTGGGTCGCCTGATGGTAAGCGCTACCACCGCCCGTGGACATTTGTAGAGGCGTAAGGTCGCTTGCAGACCTTACGCTTCTACAAATGGATTGCCGACTTTTTGGGAAGGGATTAAGAATGGATTGGCGATAGGAATATAGGAAAGGACTGGGAAGGGTAAGGAAAAGGATACGGGCATGGGACATGTTTAGGTTTATATACTAGGTGCAACAACTATACCCAAAAGCTATTGATAATACCTTGGAATAATAAAAATGTTTGTTCCAATACAGGAATATTAAGTGAGAACGCTTAATTTCTCAATTTTCTTTGACACCGAAACCACGGACTCTGGCATATACCACTGCACATAGTAGTAAAAGTGTAGAAGCTTATCGTATCTGTATAGAATTAGGTACAAAGATAGATTATAGTCTGGATTAGTACATAATGTTTTTTAAATGCGGTAGTCGAGCACGCTTCGGCACGAATTGGGCCAGCTCGCACCGGGGAAGTACCACACCCCCATAGAAGACCCGCGTGCATTCTGCTGTGTTTCGTTCGGTGAGTGGGGGAGCTGGAGACCCATTTGCTTTTCTATACCCTTCCCAGACCTTTCCTTTATTCCTCTCGTCCATCCTGTCTTAATGTCTTTCCAATTTGAAATCAGCATTCATCCTTACTCCTCTCCAAACGTCCACGGGCGGTGCTAGCGCTTACCATCAGGCGACCCACCAGCTCCACAAAAAATAACCCGGGTACCACGCGAGCGACGCCGCGGAATCCAGCTAGTTTTAAAATTAAACACGGCGAACCACAGAACGCAGCTTAGTATATCACACATAGGGCGGAAACTCGAAAAATACCGATCGTTTTTAAAAAATCTCAATTAATGCGGTATTTTTACGACTTCCGATAGCCGTTGAGTTTATTCGTCACTTCCGGTTATAAGTTATTTGGGATTTATTAAGTAATAGATCGGACATGTATCTACTAGCTTTTGCCCGCGGCTTCGCACGCGTTAAATTCGGTGTAGTTATAGATGTTATTATACACATAAATCTTTAGTCTTGAATCACTCTGTCTTTAAGAATCGCATCAAAATCCGTTGTGCAGTTGTTTGATGCAGTTAGGAATTCTAGGAAAAAACCTATTCTATGTCTTTCCAAAATAACTTCAATTCAAATAATGGCCCTCAGTACTCTTTATCATAAAAACTACTGAACTTATTTGTATGTATATTTACAGGTTCTTTGTATGTCTGAGCTCTACGAATAGGTTGCTCCCTTATAAGAGGTAAAGGATGAGGAAAGGACTGACGTTGAATAAAGGAATTGACTGGGAAGGGGAAAAGGGAATTCCACAACCGTATTCAAGCCAAATAAGTTACAATTTATAAACAACAACCAAGTTAAGATTAAACGCTATTTAACATTAAGTATAGGATTTCAAGTAAGGCTTCTTGGATCTATTTTATAACTTGAGGGTGAAATATAATCCTACCTACCCCTTGACCGGGGCAAGGGCCAAGGGACAAAGGTATGAAACCGAAGTTTGCTAAGTTATAACTTACTAGCTGCGCCCCGCGGTTTCACCTGCGTGAAATCCCGTAGGAGTATCGGGATAAAAAGTTGCTCATGTGTTATTCCAGTTGCCCATCTGTCTAGGTACCCAAATTTCATTGCAATCGATTCAGTAGTTTATGCGTGAAAGAGCAACAAACACACACACATCCTTATAAACTTTCGAATTTATAATATTAGTAGGATAGTACGATTAGCTTTTGCTCCGCGGCTCCGCACGCGTTAAATTCGGAGCTGTTTAATAAATATCATCATACATAGGTACCTTCCTCTTGTCTAGTCTATCAAAAACACCCCATCAAATCCGTCGTGTAGGTGTAAAGATCTAAGCATACACACATACAGAGATATATGTAGTGACAGTGATATATTATGTATATCATTATACAATCTTAATTACGTACTTCCAGACTTAATAATGTCATCATCATTATCATCATCATCAGCCCATATATGTTCCAACTGCTGGGACACAGGCCTCCTATGAGGGTTCAGGCCATAATCCACCACGCTGGCCAAGTGCGGGTTGGCAGATGTCACATGTCGTCGAACTTTTAATTCTCGGACATGCCGGTTTCCTCACGATGTTTTCCTTCACCGTTTAAGCAATGGTGATGTTATCCACATGTGCAGATAAGTTGAAAAATCAATTTTTTCCTGCACGCTCACCCGGTCTCGAACCCCGACTTATCGATTTTGAAGTCTGAGGTTCTCACCACTGAGCCACCACTGCTTTTTTTTTTTAATAATGTAACAAATAACAATGTTAAGGGCGAAGTAAGATTCGTTTTTTACCACGCTGTTACTAAATTCATCTGTATGTTTGTATGTATGTATGTAACCGACTCTTTATATACACATGTTTTGTGTAGACAAGTGATTTCTTCTCGGCCAAAGTGCCACTTGTCGTATTAAAACATGCACTCTTTAGTGCGAGCGCGGTAGGGGTTTAGTGCTGGGTTAGTGATTTTTAACATATAGTGCAGGAGGGGGTGGCTTTTTTGTGCAAACATACAAAAAAAAATTAAAAATTATTGTGTAATGCGTAAATTAATTAACTAGTGTTAATATATAAAACTAGCTGTTCGCTGCGGCTTCGCCCGTAGTACATATCTATATAGCCTATTTCACTCAGTGAAGATGCAGCTTTCTTATGTAAGTAAACTTTTGAAATCGGTCCAGTGTTTTTAGCGTGACAACGTTACAAACATACGAATGTTTCTTTCTTCATAATATTAGTGTATATTAACGATGAGATGACATTAATTTGGTTTAACAATCATTTGGAAGTCATTAGTAAAATTATTTTAGTTTTTATTTTTAGTACTTCATAGATAGTGTAGTGTAGTGTGTGTGTGTGTGTGTGTGTGTGTAACGATTGTGGAATTCCCTAGGCTATGAAATTTATTATTAAATTGTTTAAATGACATAAATATATGCTATAATAGCTTCATAGAGAGACTAAATACCGCAGTAAAAGATAAAATAAATTATGCGCAAAAAATGCTTCGAATACTCTTTTAGATTGGCAACCGACCCCCTGCCTACACTTGTGATGTCAGCAAACAGCACCGACGGCGTGCTGTGGTCAGCGCTTGGGACGTTTCCTAGTGATGGGAATCCTAAGGAGTGTAAAGTGAAGGAAAGTTTGTAAGGATGTGTGTGTTTGATGCTCTTTCACTCAAAAACTACTGAACCGATTGCAATGAAATTTGGTACATAGACAGCTGGACAACTGGAATAACATATAGGCAACTGTTTATCCCGATATTCCTACGGAATGCGGACTTACGCGGGTGAAACCGCGGGGCGCAGCTAGTTATCGATAAAGGGAATATAACTTAGGTAGCATATTTCACAGTAATTCAGATTTTATTCAGATCTTCGCTCCTCATTAGTAAAGTGCTCATCTAGTTTTAAAACCGTGTTTTTACAATACTCCTCTTTTTACGTGTCGGATAAAAGAATTTTAAGTTTCAGCCTTTTTAAGTGCGGAACCCGAATTTTTACCTTTTTTTATAAATTATAATAAATGTCATTAATTGAACCCATTCTTATTATAGATATTTTCAACCGACTTTAATAAAAGGAGAGTCATCGAGCAACTGCATTTTTTTTTGGTTTTTTTTTTACTTCAGAACTTGCGACTGGGTGAACCTATTCGGCTGACGCTTTTTTTATTTAAAACCTGGTACAATGGGGATCCGTTTAAATTTGGTCTAGTTTTACCTATTTGTCTATACGTTAAAAAATATTACCAATTGAATAAAGAAAAATATTAGAAATTATGAATTGAATAGAATTGGATTATGAATTGTGAATTGAAATTTCTAAAGCATTTCGATATAAAATATTGTTTCTACATAATTTATAACCGAATCTCGTCCAGTCACTAACCACTGCACATAAGGGTGGAATCTGTTACATGCCCGCTAAATTAAGCTGACCAAACGAATGTCCCGAAATAAGAACATTGCCCCGCTAATGGGGTGGGGGCATTAGTGGGGTATACCCCTTGGCTCCGTTGTCAACAGCTAGGCGAAGATTTCCGAACGAAACATATGAAATGCTTCTTAAGATATTATCGAAATCACAATCACTCTACTCATATCTGTCAATAAAATATCTATAACCATTGACACCATGCACCCCACGCCTTTTTTTAAAATAAAATATTTTTTTTTTTACTCACACTATTATTAATTTATATTCATTGAAATTTTTAACACTATTTTCTTAATTTAAATTCATTTTAATTTATTTTCTATTTTTTTAGTTCGGTTTTCTATAAAAAGCGTGTTTTTTAGTTTTTTTAAACTATTATTTATAATATATCAATAACTCTGCCTGTTTGTTACGCTTTCACGCCTAAACCACTGGATTGATTTTGATAAAATTTAGTATGGAAATAGAACTGAACTCGGGAAATTACATAGGATACATTTTATCGCGAAAAAAAGGGTAGAAAGGGTTGAAATAGGGGATGAAAGTTTGTTCCTTATTGGTTCCTTATTGTCAAACTTAAAATCATGTAAGATTATTTCTAACCTAACCTAAACCACGTAACCAATTTTGATAAACAGTCCAGACCTTGGGAAAACCTATAGGCTACTCCTTACCATGTCACGCGATACAACTGACACACACACACACACACACTAAAACCAAGCGATTATAATTAAAACCGATTTAAACCCGTCAAATAATCCGTTCTATGAATATGGTAAGATAATAATATAACAGTCCTATTTAAAATTAATAAAAATAAAAGTATAAAAACTCAATCCGTTGACACGATATCCTAAACCGATTTTATACTGTCAACGGCTATTCTTAAATGAATGGAGTCGATGTTGGCTTGAATTTATTTTTAAACTAGCTGCGCCCCGCGTAAGTCCGTATCCCGGAGGAATGTCGGGATAAAAAGTGGTATATATTTAATTCCAGTTGTTCAGCTGTCTACGTACCAAATTTCATTGCAATCGGATCAGTAGTTTTTGCGTGAAAGAGCAACAAACGCACACACATCCTTACAAACTTTCGCATTTATAATATTAGTAGGATAGGACTAGACGCTCGTCCCGGCTCCGCCCGGATATCAAGATTCCTGTTTCATTCCTATGGAGCATTTAATCGGGATAAAGTATCACCCAAGTGAGGCTCATACACTATCTGAATACCAAAATTCATCAAAATCCGTTTAGTAGTTTCACGTGTTTGACGGACAAACATCCAAACAACCAAACTTTCACATTTACAAATATTCATATGCTACAAACATGTACGTACAGCAATGAAAGCATATTCAATAATCTACGCTTATCAGCTGAAGAATTCGTTTATGTGATCGTGTTAATCTCAGAAAATGCTGGATGATATTCAAAAAATTCTTTCACCGTTATATAGACACATGATCCCCGAGTGCTATAGGCTATATATGTACCACGGGCGAAGCCGGGGCGAACCGCTAGCACAAAATATATAGACGATGGAACAATGTCTACTCCATTCCATTCCTTGTTCCGAACATATGTCGAACACGTGTCATCGAGGCGATTTTATAACTTGAGGAAACACCTTTGAAATATTAATAGATATTTCATGAGAATTTTATGAAATATCTATTTCAAAAGTATCAACGTTTAAATGGAATCATCGTAATCGGTTCACCCGCTCCAGAGTTCTGAGGTAACAAACACAAAAAATACAGTCTCATTGAGAACCTTTTCTTTTGTAGTCGGTTCAAGACACGAGAGCCTTCTATCTAATTAAGTATGTACTTAAAAGGAAGTAAGTTACTACCTAATAAAGGCAATAACTTAAATACGCTATCTTATCAGAGCTTCATCCGCAGATAAGCTACCTTCCATCGAACATAAGTTGCATTTTAAACGATCGTCCTTTATCTTTTTAAGTTCCACTGATGTGTCGGCGGCGCTTGACACTAACTTGATTTGAGTTTTCGTTCAACTTCAACGAATTCGGTTCAGTAGTTTATGTGTAATTGGCGAACATACTTACATCATATTTTTACCAAATTAATGCGCATGTTTATTATATATGAGATAATGTGTAAACGATTGAACAGATTTGGATGAATTTATCGATAGTCTAGTATTTCGCACGCGACATTGTCTCAATGTTCTTTATAGGTACTCAAACTATCTCTGTATCAAAGTTTAATAAATTATCAAAATCGGCCCGTTAAATCCTGAGATCAGCGCGTACAAGCAAATAGACTTTCTATATTACTTAGTTTATAAGCCGCGGCTTTCCTTCCGTTAAATTCGGAGTAATTTAAAATATATTATTATACATATAATATCCCTTTCTCTTGAATCACTCTATGAAAAAAACACATCAAAATGCGTTGCGTAGTTTTAAAGATTTAAGCACATAGGCACATAGGGACAGATAGAGAAAGCGACTTGTATACTATACTAGCGGTCCGCGCGGCTTCGTCCGTGGTACATATATAGCCTAAGCCTTCCTCAACAAATGTGCTATCTAACACTGAAAGAATTTTTCAAATCGGACCACTAGTTCTTGAGATTAGGCGTTCAAACAAACTCTTCAGCTTTATAATATTAGTATAGATGGTGATGTATAGTTTCATACTTCAAGAAGGACACACACACACGCCAAAACAGAACCTGAAGCGGATGAACGACCGTCAAGCTGTAATGTGATTATATTTAAAGTTTTTAAATCTATTACATTTTGACATGATGAACTAGTCACTCAACCCGACTTCTCTCACCGAGCTACAACAGGATACAAACGGGTATAAATATATTTCATGTCATGTAATAACTATGCAGGATTCTAATGGATTTTAAAATTCTATCGCATGTTTTTCGTAAATCGTATTTTAAGTACAATTTAAGTTACTTTATGTATGGGAGTCGAGCACGCTTCGGCACGAATTGGACCAGCTCGCACCGGGGACCGGGTTCCGGGTACCACACAGAAGACCGGCGTGATATAGTACCATGCTACTGTGTTTCATACGGTAAGTGGAGGAGCTGGTGGCCCATTTCCTGCTTCACCCTTCTCATACTCTCTTTAGTCAATCCTTCTCTTACCCCTTAAAAGTGGACTACGTACTCTATCTCTGCTCTGTTCACGGGTGGTGACCACCAGCTCAGTTGCCCGCTTATGGCAGAAAACCACCCCAATCAGATTATGTTATTCATCCCCTATCAAACAGCTTACCTCAGCCGAGATAAAAAGCCATAGACAACAGATGACAGAACCCTTTGAAAATTCTAATGTCAAACTTGAAAAAGGCCAAGGAAACACACAGACAGCCGACTACAGAGCACTCGGCGCGGCGACGTCCTCGCTTCCACCATCAATTCTCTCTGGGTAATTTGCCGAGACGTACTTATTTATGCCGCGTGCGTCGCGTTCTTTTTTCAAACGGTCCGCCATTACGGCGTTTGGCGGGAATGCTGACAAGTGACAGTTCGGTTTAATTGTCGCTGGAGCTGTCTAATGTCGGCGCAATGAGGGCAATAAATTGAAAACAATGTATTAAACAGATTAATATCTACTGAAGAGGTCATCATTAATCATGAGGAAGTGGGGGGGGGGGGATCGATTTATCAAAATTTTAATTATAAATCGTAAGTTAACGAACGTTCACGTAATATCGTTTCTTTGTATTGTTTTGAATGAGATAAGATTTATTTTAAGTGACACTTGATAAGACTATCACGTGAAGCTTGAAATAAGTTAAATCAAGTAGCTTTTGCCTTTTTATATCTTGTTATTACAGAGTATTAAACTGTTTTACTATGTGATATTTATAAAACGACCTATATCTATAAGTACATAAATTTTCATCCGATTTTAAAAAAGGAGGTCCTCATCCAACTGTACCTTCTGCAGGTACTTGTTACATAGAAACTTTGCACTTCTGTATGGTTCCATTTAATTGTGGTCTAATACTGACAATTGACTGAAACACTTTTTGGTTTAGTTTATTGATAAAAACTAATTATTGTTATTAACATAGGTACTTATATTGTTTTGAATGTATGAACTCGTTCAAATAAATCTTTTTTTCAATTCTTTTTTAAATCCAAAAATACTAAAAATTATTAATAAATTAAATATTAATAATTTAATTATTAATATTATTAATTTCTCCAAGTATTTATAGTACAAATGTTACTTATACAGTTTTTTTTTTAATGAGTTCAAGTTACTTTCTATCCTATCCTACTAATATTATAAATGCGAAAGTTTGTAAGGATGTGTGTGTGTGTTTGTGGCTCTTTCACGCAAAAACTACTGAACCGATTGCAATGAAATTCGGTACGTAGACTGGAATAGCATATAGGTAACTTTTTATCCCGATATTCCTACGGGATACGGACTTACGCGGGTGAAACCGCGGGGCGCAGCTAGTAAGAAATAAATATGTATAACCGTTTAACATAAATTCATTTTAAGCACAAACTTGCCAACTTCGGGTCGCGAGTTCGATTGAAACTAAAGCCAGCCTTAAGTTATATATAAATCACAACACGTTAAGTCACTTAATAAGTTGTATTAAGTTAATTTATTTACCTTTTACCGTTAGCTTAACGGAAGGGGGGTGATCGTCATAAATTTCAAAACTCCGCCTTGCAATGTATCAATGGGACAAAAAACTATGGAGACGCTTGATTCGCTTTTCGTTTATTGAGTCGATACAAAGACAAATAACCAAGTCGATTGCAATCCCAGAGAGGAAGAGAAATTAAAACACAATTGTTTCTTTGGTACAAATAATAAATGCGCCTACATTTTTTATTATAAACAACCTACTCCATTATTTGAATAAAAAAATTAAAAAAATCTGTCAAACAAAAGCAGTTTTTCCACAAAGGAACAAGCAAAATTGATATCTATTATATTCCTAGACTTTCAACTACAAAAACAATCACACAACATTTAATCAAAGGAGAAAACAATTAAAACAACATCATCTCCATTCCTTTCACTGTTCTCAAACGTCATTACCGCGAACTGAGGGGTTCTTGCAGAATGAACTCTATCCCCTTGCGATAAGGGCGAGTTATTTATAATATTTAGTTGAAAACAGTAACATCAATATTTCCTTAGCTCACAATGTGACAGACGTGGAATTTAGTATTCAAATAAAATGGATTGTCCGCAATCTTTTGTCTCTGCTACCTTTCTTTCTTTAATTTCTAAATAAATATCTTTGACATAAAGAAAACCGGATTCGATCCTGAGACTGAATCGAAATTAAAATTTTACCACAGACGTTGAATTATGTGTAGGCATATTTTCTTTGGATAATGTCCCGGCTCCGCCCGGATATTCCAAGATTCCTGTTTTATCCCAAGGTAGCATTAAATCGGGATAAAATGTATCCTATCACCCGAGGATGCTCATACCCTGTCTCTATACCAAATTACATCTAAATCCGCTGAGTAGTTTCAACGTGATTGAAGGACAAACATTCAAACAAACAAACTTTCACATTTGTAATATCAGTGTGATTATAACAGTTGAAAGAGAGCGAATTAAGAAAAAAATCTTTATAAATGGATGCACGAAGCCGGATATTTTAAGCAAATTATGTTAAGTTAACCCTTGGCATGCCTGGTGGGCATAAGTTACACTGTATGCCTGGTGGGTCTCTCAGACCCCGATTTCAAAATA
>NW_024045131.1:578612-582632 GCF_012273895.1 Zerene cesonia | reverse complement strand
TTTGTATCTTTGTTTGGCTTTCTACAAATAATTATTACATTGAATGTGGTTTCAGTTTTCCTGTAAGCACAATGAATAAAAAAATATATTATTTCGTCACGAATTATAAAATATTTCAAGATATACGATAACTCATTACTAATTCATTAAATAAGCGATTTATTCATTATATTATTCAATTGTCTTCCTGTGAGCACGCTCGCTGTAAAGTGTACGAAACGTCGGTTTAAATAATATAATGAACACATCGCGTTTAAAATCCGTTAAAAAGTCTTTAATTTCTAAATGTATAATACTCACGTAAAATCAAACGCAAGAAAAAACTATTACTTAAAGATTTTTTTTATTATATTAAGAAACTAGCGGTCCGCCCCGGCTTCGCCCGTGGTATTTCTATAGCCAGATCCTGCTAAGATTATAAACGTTAAAGTTTTAAGGTATAGATGAATATATGGATGTTTGTAAGATGCTCTTTCACGCGAAAGCAGTTTATCGACGCCCACTTCGCAACGGGCCGTGCAGCAGAAATCGTAATATTTTAATTTCACCACAACTTCAAAACTAAACGTCCAATTATAATCATTCAAAGACCAAATATTATCAACATAAACTGTACTTATTGATGAAATACTTTATTTTGATAAGGATTAATAGCGTGAGTAAAATAAACGCGTTTAAATGTAGTCCAAAAAAATTCAAGATTTTTAAATAAAAATGTGGTTGTTGTGCCTCACTCGACATAGATAGGTATGGTGTGTCGCGGACTTTTTTGTAGATATTTATAAGATCTACAATTAATTCTAACATTTTATGGTTCTATCTTTTGTAGTTTAGGCAGCGTACGCAAAATAAGTAACTTCATTGGTTGATTTTTTTCAGTTAATCGAAAATATCTTACGGAACCCTATTTTTTTTCAAAATAAAATATAGCCTATGTTACTCGTGGATAATGTAGCTTTCGAATGGTGAAAGAATTTTTAAAATCGGTCCAGTAGTTTTTGAGCCTATTCATTACAACCAAACAAACAAAGTTTTCCTCTTTATAATATTAGTGTAGATTTACAGGGCAAACATATTTTATCATTCAGAGGCGCATTGTATCAAGAGCTTCCCCATAGACATAACCTAGCCCTCTAAATGACAGCTCGTTCCAAATTCGAAAACCCCAATATCCCATAAGCCACCAAACCCCGATCCTTCGCCCACTCCAGCTATGGCGGTTTAAAAAAGCAAACTGTCAAACTGAAGTTCGATATTTAAAACTGTTCGATATTTAAAACTGAGCCTAATAGCTGGAACGTGCCTTTCGCTGTAATACCGATTAACGAATATAGAATGTTAAGGCTGTTCACACGGGATGCTTTTATAACTGAGGTATATTAAAGTTCGCAAATATATTGAAGTTCTATTCAGATTTTGGATGGGGATTTTATAATACCTGGTTACCTTAAAGTTTTTTAGTTTTACGTTCTATCGCTTCTGCTAAGCTCGAGCTATCACTACCCATAAACATTCGCAGAGGTAGTGCCTCTTGCATTACCCGCTTTTAAGGGATAGGGAAAGGAAAGGATCTCTCCAGTCATGTGAAGAGAAGGGATAACTGGGATTGGTGAGGAAAGTGGGTATTCGGCTTTTAACATAACAAACATACATAGAAAAAGACAAACGTTTGATCCTAAATTAATGCCAGCGAAGCCGCGGGCGAAAGCTAGTATTATCACAAACCGTTGTTCATGTGAAAGTAGCCTAATTCCACAAATCCTCGCTTGCACGCGTTTGGCGCCATCTGTCATCGCGTTTGACAGTTGACAGTGGCACAGACTAAAAATAGCTTCAAAGCGCTTCCGAAAGCTTATAACGGTTTTTTTTGGCGTTATTTTGATATTTTCAGCGTTATATTTAAATTATGTTTGGATTGCGTTTTTTAACCGACATTTCCAAAAACGAAGGTTCTCAATAGGACTGTTTATTTACAATAGATATTTATACTACTACTAGTTGACCCGGCAAACGCTGTTCTGCCTTACTCTTATCATTTAAGGGTATGAAATATAGATGTTGGCCGATTCTCATAGATACCGGATATGCATACAAAATTTCATAAGAATCGAGCCAGCTGTTTCGGAGGAGTATGGTAACTAATATTGTGACACAGAAATTTTATACATAAGATTATCAAGCCGGAGACTGTGTTTGCTTGAACGCGCTCATCTCAGGAACTACTAGTCCGAACACGTTACAAACATCCATACTTACAAACTTTCGCATTCAAAACATTACTAGGATAGTATGATATTGTAATGGAGTTTTTTTATTTGTTTCTTTGATTTTTTTTAGTTTGTAGTTTTACTTAAGTTACTATAACGTTTGTTGTGTGTACTCTATTAAATACTAGCTTTTCCCGCGACTTCGCACGCGATTAATTCAATAACGGAGTAGTTAAATTGATCTAATTTTACATATTAACCTTTCTCTTGAATAACTCTTATCTATTAAAGAAAACCTCATCAATGTCTGTTGCGTTTTAAAGATTTAAGCATACACAGGGACATAGGGACAGAGAAAGCGACTTCGTTTTATACTATATAGCGATAATGTCTGTTGTTAAACTGAAAATAAATAAATAAATAGTTAATTCCGTTGTTTTTCAAGCGACTATAATATTCAAACACAATAAAATCACTCATTGCAAAGTGAAAGAGAGACAAACAAACACAATTTCGCATTTATACTAGTAATGTCACTTGCGGTTACGCGTGACCACTGACCATTGACCATGCTGAGTGCATCGAACCCGGGGTGACCGCAGGAATTTAGATCTTACATCTGCCTAGCCGAGCAAAAGCGGCACGGCATAGTAATTATTTGTAAAAAGTATTATTAAACTACCCGCGCCCCGCGGTTTCACCCGTGTAAGTCCGTATCCCGTAGGAATATCGGGATAAAAGTTGCCTATGTGTTTGCCAGTTGTCCAGCTGTCTACGTACCGAATTTCATTGCAATCGGTTCAGTAGTTTTTGCGCGAAAGAGAAACAAACACACACACATTCTTACAAACTTTCGCATTTATAATATTAGTAGGATAGTAGGATAATAGGATTAGTCTCTCTTACAATTGACATTACGTTTCATTCAATTTGGTTATAGTGTAAGCACATCATAATCTGTTTAGCAGTTTTTTCGTCAAAGACAACAAGCATACACATACAAATTTTTTGAAAGACACAATTTTTTCGCTGTCGGTCAAAGCGGAGCGTTAATGAGGTCTATAAAAAATACGCTTAACGTCAAATTAGTGGTACAAAGATATAATATGCTCGCTTTTTCATGGACCTTAATTTAAAACACATTATCTGAACCACAGATTCAAGAAGTTATAGACATACGCGTGATTTAATTTTCATTAATTTGTGTGTGAGATTCATAAACGACCACACAAGACTATCTTATTGTTCTCATATTATAAATGCGAAAGTTTGTAAGGATGTGAGTGTGTGTTTGTTTCTCTTTCACGCAAAAACAACTACACCGATTGCAATGAAATTTGGTACGTAGACAGCTGCACAATTGGAATAACATATAGGCAACTCTTTATCCCGAAATACCTACGGGATGCATACTTACGTGGGCGAAATCGCGGGGCGCAGCTAGTTGTTAAACAATTGACATTCAAAATTAAAAAAAAAGCTTAAACTCTTTTCTTATATACATTTCATTTGAAGCAAAAACAAATAAAACTCACTTCTAATATCAATGCTACACTATCAACACACATACATACATACATATCCATACATCTATATATGCTCTTTGGAGTATACCGTAATAACTTAAGTTGTTTGATGTCGAACTTGCACAGTCGCTTTGAATAACCCTGCTTTTGATTCAGTTTGTTTATAAATAAACAAGATTGTGGTGCGTTTGTGACGTTATAATAACGAAATACGAGCAAACATACGAACAACAACATAACGGACTGTACGTGAACCGTCAGGGGGCCTGTGTCTCTACTGTGGGGGC
>NW_024045131.1:567966-577612 GCF_012273895.1 Zerene cesonia | reverse complement strand
GAGGAGGAGGATGATGATGATGATGATGATGATGATGATGATGATGATGATAATGATGATGATACATACATAATGCAGTATATTGTATTTGTTAATCAGAGCTAAATAAATCAATTTGACATCATTTTTGAAATAAATTTGATCACGAGGCGGGATTCGAATCCGGGTCTTCTCCCTAGCATAAATAATAACAAATAATAGCGATTCGCTATTACAATTGAAGTCCCTACTTATGAGTGGAACATAGTTACAAAGCCGCACCGCGCCCCCCCGCCCCGGCCCCGGCAAGGCCCCGGCACGTCAAAACTCCGGGGTGAGTTGACAAGTGTGACGAATCGTTGTGACGAATCAAAAGAGTTTTTAACATCTGTTGTTAAAAAACAACAATACAGCGGTACACGAGATTGGAGCGGGGCTATTGATTCTTATTCATGTGCTCGCTTGAGACGGATAGAAATTATTTCTGCCACTTGATGCAACGCACGCGTTGTTCTCGTGTGGAACGCGGTTCGATGCCGGCGCTTGAAAAATATTGGACACGTGTTAGAAGTGTTGGGATAAAAAGTATAATTCTTGTGCTTGGGAGATTTCGCATAACATATCATCCTATTTTGTTTCAAATTAAGCCCCGATTTGCTTGAAGTCCATCAAATTCTGTTCAGCCATTTAGCCATGATTGACACAAAGAATAATATGAAAATGCCAAGCACTATAGTGCTCAATAATGCTCTATGAAGTGTGTGTGTGTGTTATTGATGTCCGCTCTAAACATCAATGACTCTACACCGCCACCTGTTACAAAAATTATATGAAATAAAACGTAATTGGAAGTCGAATTATATTTTAATACGCAACTTGATAGACCCAATGTTATAGTCCGTTATTTAAAAACACATTTTTTTCTATACTACACTAGCTGTTTGCTCCGGCTTCGCCCGTGGTACATATATAGCCCAAAACATTCCCCAATAAATGAGCTATCTAACACTGGAAGAATGTTTCAAAACCAGCAGTTCCTAAGATTTGCGCGTTCAAACAAACAAACTCTTCAGCTTTATAATATTATTCTAGATTTACATCTAAACAATGTCTTGTAACTCGTTAGACAACACACAATATTAAAAACAAGGTAGCCCCGAGCGAGATCTGTCTAGATATTCTTTGACATCTTCCCAAAAAACTTATCTTGACTTTTTCGGGGTTCCGCACGTGGTAATCTATTTAACTAGGACTTTGCAGTCCATCTGTCCGTCTGTCTGTTCGTCCGTTTGTCACCAGCCGCTGTCACTGATAAAAACATGAAGTTAAGCTTCGGTTAGCGCGGTCGTAAATCGGATGGTTGGGCTGGACACACTGTCTGTCCGTCTATCGCCAGGGTGTATCACATAGATCGTAGTATCGTAATTGGTAGCTAGTCGAAATTTTCAGAGATTATGTATTTATATTGTCGCTATAACAATAAATGAGGTTAAGCAACGCTCGGCACGGACACAAATTGGATGGGTGACCAAGTTTCATTCACTCATACGGAATACTTAGCGCCTCGAGTCCGACTCGCACTTGACCGAATTTTTCTCATTATAATATTATTTTTATAACTTAAAACATCCACGTAACTTAGAATGCTTGAGGGCGGACTCTGTAAGTCGTGTATTTAGGCAAGCATAATCTAGACACAGACATAATTAAATACTATGTCGAAAGACATTACAAAGAGTTTTTAAGTTAATGTTATTAAGATAATTTATTTAATCTTACATAAATGTGAAATGTCAGTAATAACAGAAATAGGATAGATTATTGCTCGCATTAAATAAAAACAAACTCAATCATCTACTACATTAAGCTCATTTTCATTTACATACTTTATCTAGAATACTAAATCATTCCTTATCAATTCAGTTTAAAGACATATAATTAAATAAAAAATAAATACAATAACCTAACCTCCATGCATAAAAAAAAAAGAAAAAAAATAAAACCTCACCATAAGATGGGTACACCGTCCACGCCAACAGCACGACAATTCGCGCCAAAACCGCGCTCAATTCGAATCGGAACATATTCAAGATGGCCGCCATTTCGCGCCAAATCACATAATAGTACGCAGTCGAGTCCTTGTCATTCGTTTGGTGAACCTGAAAGAGAAAGACTATCTCATTATTCAATTTTTTTACTTGAACTTATATCGAGGCTTTCCTTGGTACGCGTGAGCGTGGAACCGTGGGGTCCTGGGTTCGAATCCCGGTGGGGACGCACAAAAAAAAAATGTCTCGGTCTGGCAGGACACAGAAGGCGGATCACCTACTTGTACATAAAGAAAATCGATCAGTGAAACAGATGTATATCAATCTGCCCCATACCCCACTAGGGGACACGGGACTTCACTTTTTATATCAAGGCTTAAGATATTAATTATGATGCAACACGAAACTTGGGTAATTGCCCGACTCGTGCAAGCGAGCGAGCGAAACGTATGTTATGACGTAAGAGTGTAAGAGCGCGGTATATAAACGGCCGATTCCGTTTTAAAATACAATTTTATTGGTAGATAAGCCGGTCCATCCTTTTTATGTGTCACTAGCTGTTGCCCGCAGCTTTGCTCGCGTGGTCTTAATAAACTTTCATTGTACAAACTTTCATCCCCTATTTTATACCCTTGGGAGCAGAATTTATCAAAATCCTCTCTTAGCGGATGCCTACGTCACAACATCTATCCGCATGCCAAATTTCATCCCGATCCGTCCAGTGGTTTGGGCTGTGCGTTGATAGATCACTATGTCAGTCAGTCGCCTTTGAGTTAAATATATTTAGATAGCGAGCGAAACCGCGGTGTAAAACTAGCTAAATATAACACGTGCGTCTTATTCAACACACAGCGAACATAAATCTAAATAAGTCGACACATCAAAGACAAAATGGATGCGCCAAGTTGGATGAAATAAATGTCTGACAGATTTTTAATTTGTTAATGCGATGGCTCTATCTGCTGGCCCCGGTTCCGCCCATCTCCGGGTAGGATTTTTGTAAGTTTTTAATTTTGAGTTATAAACAAATGACTTATCATATCCTACTAATATTATAAATGCGAAAGTTTGTATGGATGTGTGTGTGTTTGTTGCTCTTTCACGCAAAAACTGCTGAACCGATTGCAATGAAATTTGGTACGTAGACAGCTGGACAACTGGAATAACATACAGGCAACTTTTTATCCCGATATTCCTACGGGATACGGAGTTACGCGGGTGAAACCGCGGGCCGCAGCTAGATATTATATAAAACTAACAGTCACAACTGCTAACTTTTTAGTTTTATTGTAGTGGTATTTTTACGATACGAATATATATACGAAAAGGACGCTTGAAAAACCTAACCCTACGTTTGTCGCAATCGGGTAAAAAGGCAAGTAGCTATAAAAATAATAAACACAAGGTGTCTAATAAACCGTGAATAAAAACTTCGTTTTTTGCGCCCATTTCTTACCAACAGGGCAAAAAAGTGTTAGGTTTTGTGTTTGTTGTCTAAATTTTTTCTGTGACAGATGGATGCCTCCTGGTGTTTGTCGGTGTGACAAAAAATTCGTGAATATAAAATCTTTTGTGCTACTGACCGACTAAATACTGAACCGATTTTAATGAAACTTGCGCTGTTTCCTAATTTTATGTGAATTAAACGAAATAAAAATTTACGATTATCGCCTGATGAACTGTTACAATTAACATTCGATCTTACGAAATTTGTGAACAAACACACATATCTAAAGGATTTATCCCCATTTTCTCCCCTTCGGGGGAGAATAAGTCAATCAATATGCATGGTCAAACTAAATTTACATAGTACATTATTTCATCCCCATTTTCTCCCCCTGGGTTGTAGAATAAATGTATTTTCTTACTGGATGCCTCCATCATAGCATCTATCTGCATGCAAAATTTCAGCGCATTCGGTCTAGTAGTTTGGGTTGTGCGTTGATAGACCAGTCACAAAGTAACCTTATATATATATACATATCTCTCTCTCTCTCTTTACAGGTATAATACTTATAAAAAATATAAAACAAAAAGCATTGCACCAAAGATTACTTTTAATAATTAGACCGTTGTAAAGAAATGTGATACACGGCGGCAAAAATTGGCGGAAAAAAAAAACAAAAATGGCCGCTCGCATTTGTCATGCGTCGGGAATGGATACGTACATATGTATTTTTGTGGTATATTTTCTCTTGTCGTGTACACAATATTAATTTTATTCTCTAAGTGTAAAAAAAAACTAGGTTTCCGCCCGCGGCTTCGAACGCAAATTCGAAAGCAAAATCAGTCCCGGGGTTTTGTCCTTCAGTTACCGATGCCGTGCAATTTCCAGGATTAAACTATCCTAGGTCCTTTCACATTTCACATAAAAATATATCTGTTCCCAAATATATCCACATTTGATGTGGATAATTAGGATAGTTAGGATAGCTAAAACAGCTAGGATAGCTGGGGTAGCTAGGATAGTTAGGATGGTTAGGATAATTAGGAGGCTATACAGCGAAATAGGCTAAGTTTTATTGCAGAGAAACTAAAAGCTAATAAATTGAATTCTACTAATATTATAAATGCGAAATGTATGGGTGTATGGGTGTTTGTTACTGTTTCACGCGAAAACAGATTAACCTATCTGTATGTAACTTGGTATAAAGATAGTCAATAGTCCGGATTAACACATAGGCTACTATTTACCACGCGAGTGACGCCGCGGGTTACAGCTAGTAATCAATCTTCAAACACTCATTTATTCTGTGTTTTTATCAAAATATGAACTGAAGCACAGGTTATATAATTGTGAAATTATAAATGCCTATAAAGCGATGGACCGTAATTGATAATAAATCGAGACCCCAATATTGTTAAACGGCAGAATTGGCCAACAATAGTTTTAATTCGTCCAATGATACAACATGGGTCGAGTACCATATGAGCATGTACCGCTTTCTCAGTTATTAATTTGGGAGAGGAAACATTTGTCGTTTTGTCTGTATGTGTGTGATGTTATATAAACTACTGGGCCGATATCAAAAAGTCATTCATTAAACTGCATGTTCACTAAGTGACAAGACCTATATCTGTATACAGTATACACACGAAACGGCCGGACCGATTCTCATGAAATATTGTGTGCGTTGAAAGCTGGATGTTTACACTGCCGAGTTTCATCGAAATCCGTTCAATGGTTTTGAAAAGAACAACAAACATACACACAAACATACACTTTTATAGTATTAGTAAGAGTAAGATTATTGTTGTAAGTCTTCATAAGTAAAAATTGATTAATAGAAGTAATTTAAGACCACATAATATGACATTTCAACTTCCTTAAAAGTCGCACACTAAGCAGCAAAAATAAATTAAATATTTGCATTATATCAAAATCAGATTCAAACAAAAGTAAAAAAAAACAGTCACATCACATCTATCGACAACCGTCGCATCACTATCGCGGCCATTTCATCACTGCAGTTAAAATGATGTATATTTTAATAAACTCAAGAGCTGGACACCGAAAACGCGTGACCGTGTGACCTGATTCCAAAGCGCTGCTAACACAAAAAAAAAAATCTTAACGTTCAACGCGAGTGCTAGTGATGTGCGGGCTGCGTATCGATGTTTATCGATTTTATAAACAGACAGGTACAGAACAAAGGCGAAGTGCCTTTGTTCTGTACCTGTAGAATTTGATTATCTGTAGTATCTTTACGCCTTACGAATGAATGTATCCGTAAATAATATAATAGCGATTAAATTATATTTGACAAAGATATACTAACGTTTCAATTACCTCTACAGTTTATACTTATCCATGAAATGATTTTGAATTTAGTATAAACTACATTGATATCGGTTAAAACAGTCATGCTCGTGTGATTCATTACATCGACCATTAAGTCAGCTACAAATCTAGATGTATTCATTTTATGACCTAGACGTGACGCATTATAGATCTAAGTGGTAATAACTACAATTGCTTTTCTTCTAGATGACTTTAATTTGTAACAAACAGTAGGGCGCTAGAGGCAAGTACATATTAATAAAATATCGTTATGTTATTTGATGTCTGAACTATAACAATTAAACATAACAATACATAATGCATTTACTGCTAACTGCTAAAATATTACTTGTTTAAAACTACTTATCTTATATGAAGTATCTTATATGAAGACTATATTTATATTCTTTTTTCCTGTCATTTGAAGGGTTGCCTGGTAGAGATCGCTACCTAGCGATAAGGCCGCCTATTGCTTACTTAATGTAGTTCAGTTTTTCTTTCTTATTTTTATAAGCAATAAAGTATTTCATTTCATATGAAGTCCACGTAAAATCGTAACAATTAAAACATCGACGAAAACTATCGACACGCGTCCACCCCTAGCCATTCACCTGCATAATTTGAAGAGTCCTCCACAACTCCGACCCCTTTACCTGTCTCTTTCTTTGTACGAGGCGTTTAGTTCATCCTTGAATATAAGAGAAGAAAATACTAAGTGCTAGAGACTCATGCCCGCCTGGTACTCGACTCCTTCTGGGCTCGAGAACGTAGTAACGCCTCTTGGCTATGGTGCCTTGGTACCTTTGAGTGCTTTAACGATTTTTTAATGTTTCTTTAAACAGATTTTCTTTCGTTTTATTTCTGTATGGGATTTATTATGTATCAGGTTAACATTAACTGTTTGATATTTACCCGATTGCACCAAGATGGTCTGGGTTTCCTGTATTTACGTAGGTGCTAGCTGTATCCGCGGTTTTACCCACGTCCTGATGTTATATAGCCTTAAGCCTTCTTCAATAGATGGGCTACCTAGAACTAAAAGAATTTTTCAAATCGGACCAGAAGTTCCCGAGATTAGCGCGTTCAACCAAACAAACAAACAAACTTGAAATTTATAATATTAAGGAAAGGATAATTAATACGAAAGTTTACATCACGCCGATCTTCTATGGTAGTGCAGTAAATACCCCGGTGCGAGCTGGCCCAATTCGTACCGAAGCGTGCTCGACTCACACAAAAATATAACAATAAAGAGCAACGATACTCCAGACTGCTATAGCTATTTTGACCCGGGTCAAAGGGCAAACATTTTTCCAGAATGACATAACCTATATCACCCGGGTAAATCCAGGCGATGCCGGGACGGGTGGCCAGTGTTACACAATTATTTCATCAACCAATAAGGATGACAAAAATCTGTGCCACAGACGGTTGCATGTCACAAATGACACATAAAACGTTTACGGTTCACTTTATGGCTGGATTTATGTCTGCGCCATTTTGCACAGAACCTGGTTGCGATGGCGACGCGCTTAAGATCAATATGATTTTAATATCAATTTAATCTAATGCTAGCTTCAGTGGCAGTGCCTGGATGAAACTATGTTCTAATTTGTTACGATCTATTTTTGCTTAATTTTTGTCTAGATCTATACTAATGCTTCATATAAAATTGATTCAGGCCATTATCCAGCACGCTGGCCAAGTGCGGGTTGGCAGATGTCACATGTCGTCGAACTCTTGATTCTCGGACATGCCAGCTTTCACGGCGAGTGGGGGAGCCGGAGGCTCATATCCCTTTTCTTACACTTCCCAATCCTTTCCTTAATTCCTCTCATCAATCCTTTCTTAACTTCCCTATCCCTTTTCCAATTTATAGTCGGTTAATCGAATAAGTTAATCCATTTGTAGAGGCGTAAGGTCTGCTATCGACCTTACGCCACTGCAAATGTTCATGGGCCCACCAGCTCCAATGCCGACAATAACATAAAACGGTAGTCCTAATCTCTGAGCCACCCCTTCCCTACACAGAATCGTATGTGGGTAAGAACATTACGATCAAAAAGACAGCCCAATGTCCATCATACAGCCAGACCAGCTGCGGCCCTCCAGGGCCCTTGGGCTACGGAGACCTTATACGAACAATGCAATTGTATTTAATACTAAAACAATTCTTTAAGTTTTCAAATTCACAAAGGTACAAGGTTAGCATAGCCTAAAGGTAGCTAGAGTAAGGGAGACGAGGGAAGTTGATATTTGACCCCTCTCACCTTATACTGGACGTTGACAAAACTTAGTTAACATGGGTCATTTTGTGTGGAGCAAGTGAGAAGCTTTATCTCGAATTTCTAAATTCCAGGGTTTGCGTACCCAAAGGTACATGACCCCAATATGCACTAAGACTTCGCTGTCCATCTGAACCGTGATATAACGAGAGATGAAATTTTCAGATGATGTATTTCTGTTTCAATAACAACGTAACAAAAACGCGTACGAAGCCGCGGGCAAAAGCTAATTATCACACTAATATTATGAATGCGAAAGCTTGTTTAACGGATTTTGATAAAATTTAGTATACAGACAGGATATAAACTGACTTGGGTGATAGGATACTTTTTATTGCGATTGAATGCTCCATTGGGATAAAACAGGAATCTTGATATCCGGGCGGAGCCGGGACGAGAGTCTAGTAATTAAATAGAACCCTACAAAGATAAGTATGGAATGTTGAAGTTCATTATTCATTAAAGAGAGTGCTATGCCGTGATTATTTATGTGTTTGATGAGATACTTGCCATTTTGTCTCATTTTAGAATTTGTTGTGGTACCTCCTTCCACCAGGAAGGTCAGTGACCATGTGTTGTGGAAAATAATAAGTATTATTTTTTTATACTATATTATAAATTAATTAATCATATCAAAATCGCTACACCCCGTCACTAGTACCACACATGAGAGCTGTCATATTTGTATACGCCGTACTTTTGTACAAGCCTTTCATCTTATGTAAATGGCTGCTTTATTAGAGAAATTAAGGCTTTGAATTAAATAATTTGAAATACCTACGAATTTACCGCTGCTGACATTAAGAAATCTATCTACTATATATATATGGATGAATGTGTATGTGTATGTTTGTTACTCTTTCACGCAAAAACTACTGTACCGATTGCAATGAAATTTGGTACGTAGATAGCTGGACAACTGGAATAACATATAGGCAACTTTTTATCCCGATTTTCCTACGGGATACAAAAGTACGCGGGTAAAACCGCGGGGCGCAGCTAGTACTTACGTCTATAAGCTGAAGAGTAAGAGTGCTATAGGCTATATAGGACGCTATATAGGATTTACCACGGACAAAGCCGCGGCGAACCGCTAGTATAAGTAAATTTTATTAATGACTGCATAATATTCATAAAGTTACTATTAAGAGATATTATATAGATCAATACGACTGACATTATAAATTCGAAAGTTATGTATGTGTGTATGTAATATATACCTCATTCACGCGAAAACTACTGAACAAATTTTGACGATACTTCGCAGCGATTCGTCTTTGCTAAGCTACAGAAATACTTTAACCCAAACATTGTCTTTAAAAATTATTTCACAACATACAAACAAGGATTCGAACCCTGGACCGCCGTGCGTCCGACACCAACTCACAGCGCTTGCAAATTGCCAGTTAATAACACCAATTAAGACAATTACGTGTGAACTGTGTTGCCAGCAACAACCGTTTCATTTCCCACCGACAATTCCGCTAAAAATATACGCAATTATTATAATAATCCTTAATTAAACGATCGTTTATATTATCAACTCCGCTTCT
>NW_024045131.1:529292-566966 GCF_012273895.1 Zerene cesonia | reverse complement strand
GACAGATTCGAAATTCAAATGTAATATTTTTTTATAATTAAGTGTAACAGTATTTATGGCCAGACTAAGTATTTAATTAGCTCTGTTCTTAACATTTGATTAGTTAGTTTTTATTGCGAGCATTAGAAGATATATACTATTTTAATTGAACATATAATATTGATTGAAAATACTTTTCTAGTTTCTATTCATATAAAGCTGAAGGATTTGAACCATGTTTGTTAGAACACGCGAATCTTGGAAACTACTGTACAAAAACAAAACTCTTTCGGCGATGCATGTGTACGCGATACCTGAGTGTTATACGCTGTATATTGCTTACCACGGGCAAAGACGGGGCGGACCGCTGCTATAGGATAAGTTAGTACTTACTTTGTTGAATGAAAATATCACAATTTAACGTTGGTATATACTATTTAATCTATGCAGGAAGTGTCGCTTAGATCATTGAAATGATCTCTGTATCGTCTACTAGCTGCGCCCCGCGGTTTCACCCGCGTAAGTCCGTATCCCGTAGGAATATCGGGATAAAAAGTTGCCTATATGTTATTCCAGTTGTCCAGCTGTCTACGTACCAAATTTCATTGCAATCGGTTCCGTAGTTTTTGCGTGAAAGAGCAACAAACGCACACACATCCTTACAAACTTTCGCATTTATAATATTAGTAGGATTAGTAGCATAGGATAGTAGGATATACATATAAAATTCTCGTGACACAATGTTAGTTGCCATATTCCTCCGAAACGGCTGAACCGTTTTTGGATTTTATGAGTTTTTGTGTGCATAACGGGTAGTTCTAAGAACGGGCCAACATCTATATTTCATACCCCTAAATGATAAGAGTAAGGCAGAACAGCGTTTGCCGAGTCAGCCAGTATCAATGTATAAACAGCACATGGGAAAACGGTCAGTAATAATCATTTATCTATGTAGGATAATTACTTATTAACATATACTAATATTATAAAGCTGAAGAGTTTGTTTGTTTGAACGCACTAATCTCAGGAACTATGGGTCCGATTTGAAAATTTTTTTTCAGTGTTAGATAGCCGATTTATTGAGGAAGGCTATAGGCTATATATGCTCCACGGGTGAAGCCGGGGCGGACCGCTAGTTACATATAAATGGTTTTTCTCGCAAGATTGCTAGCTGCGCCCCGCGGTTACAACCACGTAAGTCCGTATCCCGAAGGAATATTGGGATAGAAAAGTTGCCTATATGTTATTCCAGTTGTCCAGCTGCCTACGTACCAAATTTCATTGTAATCTGTTTAGTAGTTTTTGTATGAAAGAGCAACAAACACACACACATCCTTACAAACTTTCGCATTTATAATATTAGTAGGAGTGGGATTAGTAGGATAAGTAGTAGGATTTGTTTGAGCTGGTATCAAAAGCTAATTCTTATTTTGAGTGCGATGTGACAATTGCATCAATAAATCCTTAGAATACAATAAATCACATCGGTAGCTAGCTGTAACGCGCGGCGTTACTCGCGTGTTACTTGGGTAGCAAGTTGCCTATGTGCTAATCCAGACTGTAATCTATCGCTGTATCAAATTTCATACAGATACGATAAGCTGTTCGCGAGAAATAGTAACAAACATCCATTCATCCATACAAACTTTCGCGTTTATAATATTAGTTGGAAAATTATAGACAACAATATTCTTTAAGGTAATTTCTATCATAATTGAGTAATTAAACAGCAGTTTATAGACATTTCAACTTAACATCAATACGCATGAGAATGTATTATATATATTCCCAATTTTTCATTACAGTAAAAAAAATACATTTTTTAAGTTTACACGTGTATGTATAAGCCTTTACAAATTTTAATAGCAGCTAGTGTGAACTGGCTTTATACAATCTGAATGAACGCTTAGTCACTGGCTTGTCATAAAAAAAAATTAACAGTCTATTTTTAATTACAATGAATAATTTCGCTTTAGATTAATGGCTAAACAGTACCCGCATTGTATTTGAGCAATACTCAGCGCGTAATGGTTTAAATTTAAAGAGAAAATTAAAAAAAAAAACAACATACAGACGCATATATAGAACCTCCTCTTTTCATTTTTGGAAGGCGTTTATAAATAAATTCCTGTATTGGCAAATGGTATAAATAAGATTTTTCTTATTTTATCTATACTATAATATCAACGGTCGGGGTAAAATTTTGTACATTGAAGATATTTAGACTTTTTAGGGGCGTTTTATTATCGATATACCGTCTGTCTGTATCTCGAATGAGAATCATGCAAAAACTACTGAACGGATTTTGATAAAACTTAGTATGGTTATAGCACCTACTCCGATATTTACGTTTCATCCCGTAAATCGATACTGTGGGGGGAGGGGGGGTGAAAGTCAATCTAAGTATTTATTGACAAACGCGAACGAAGTCGCGAGTACAACTAGTATAAACACAAGTAGATAAATTAGCCTAACGACCTTCGTCAATTATTATCGAAAAATATACGTTTCTACTCTGTTCTGTGACTTTTCTTAAATTAGTTAGTCGACTCCCAAATGAATATGTACCTGTATATATTTTTTAAAACGATACAAAACTAATTGATTATTTCGATTTTCTTATTTCCCTAGCCTCCAACTTTTAATGTGGCGAACATAAATTAGAGGTTTATATAAAACATTATTATTCTTAACCGACGTTTCAAATAAACTAAAAAGGTTTTTCGACTTTATTGTTTTTTGGCTCTGTTACCCGATAGCTCCGCGGGTGTTCAACCGATGGACGTGATTCTTTTTGTGTTTGATAGGGAATTGGTCATTTGGTCCCATTTCAGAATCTGGAGGGGTATCTCCCCCCAAGAGACGTCTGCGACATTTTTGTTAGAAAGAATCTTCTATTTATCTGGCATAATTATCTTAATATATATAAATCTCGTGTCACAATGTTTGCCCTCAATGGACTCCTAAACCACTTGACCGATTATAATAAAATCCGCACACCATGTGTAGTTCGATCCAACTTGAGAGATAGGATAGTTTATATTGTTTCAATTGCGATAAATGACTACCCGGGCGAAGCTGGGGCGTGCAGCTAGTATATAAAATAAAATACCCCGGCAGCGTGACAGCTCGTCACAAAATCCGATATTTTCCTTTCTCCGCCATTTTGACGTGGCACTCATAACTGCGATAATTTTAACACTTCCCAGACTAGGAGGCCCGTTTCCTTTTCCTCCCCCTTTCTAGCCCATTCCTTTGTTTCCGCCGTCAATCCTCTCCTGATTCTTTATTCCTAAAAAGTGGAGAAGGCTGTTGCAGCGGCCCTAACGCTGCGAATGTTAATGGACGGTGGTGGTACCATCCCATACCATCACTAACCACCAGCTCCCGCCTATGACATAAAAAAGACTAAGCTTCATCAATACACGACTCACCAAACACACCTCAAACAGTACCCCTTCCTACGCAGTCGGTAAAAACGTTGCAGGCAAATCTCAATGAAACTGCATCTCGAGAAATTCGACTCTAGGCGCTAATGCGTTCTAATGGAGCGTAGGATACTGAGAAATCTATTTCCAAACACATTTTAATCCGGTGTTATTTATTCAGTTAGCTCTTCACATTCACGGAACTGTTGCGTTAACCGACTTCAGAAAAGGAGGGGCTCGTTTCGTCGAAATCACTCGCACGGACAGAGAAAAGAAATTGAATTAATTAGTTCGAAGACATTGATTATAATGCACTATCAAATTTAAAGGTTACTAGATTTACATTTTTCTTTTATGGATTCTTATGTTTTGTCTTGACCAATTTTGATGAAATTGAAATAACAGCCTATTCCTATTACATAGGTAGTTTTTTTTAAGCCATAAGCGTGCAACTGGGCTGGTACCTGATAAATAAGGGATCACCACCGCCCGTGAACGTTCGCAGAGGTAGTCCCTCCTTCTTTTTAAGTGGGGAAATCTTACAAATCTTACATAGATATCCACGAATTCTGGGGGTAAAGCCGTTGGTTATATCGGATTCCTACCGACCAAAACCCCACTGTGTCCCACCGAGCCGCTTTAATGAAGAGGCCACGGGAGCTGGTCATAATTCGTCCGCAACCCTCGGCAGAGAGAGCGCCTCTGCGAATGCACTACCCACTTTTAAGGGGAAAGAGATAAGAAAAGGATTGAGGACTGGCCCAATCCGTGGCGAAGGGTGTTCGACTCCCACATGAAACAGGTAGTTCTGAGTATCGATCGTTGACTATTTTATATACCCACTCGCTGTTGCCCGCAGCTTCGCCCGCGCGGTCTTAAGAAATTTTCACGGTACGAACTTTCATGCCCTACATTATCCCCTTGGGGGTAGAATTTATCAAAATCCTATCTTAGCGGATGACTACGTCACAACATCTATCTGCATGCCAAATTTCAGCCCGATCCGATCAGTGATTTGATCTGTGCTTGATAGATCACTATGTCAGTGAGTCATCTTTGAGTTTTATATTTAGTACATAGATTATCTTGGCAAAACTTTGCCAGTTCTGCTGGTTAGCATATCATAAATGATAGGATCGATGAATTAATAAAATTAAACATCTCTTTCTTGAAAAAAAATCGATGTATTAGCCCAGAATATAACAAAATGCTAAACCATCTACGATTCGACTCGATAAAAGCGGCAATGGGCGTGTTAGGATTGTTTGTTTGGATTACTGCGGAGTATTTACAAACCGTACTTTCGACGAAATGAGGTCATTGACACGGAAGTGTGCCTTTTGACCAAGTGTGAAACGGTGGGTTATGGTTTACCACATTAAGTATTTGCGTTTAATTGTAACTTATACTTAATTCAAAAAGGTTTGAAGAGCATGGCAAATTCTTGACACTAAATAACATTTTTCAAGTTGAAACTTTATGAAAAAATAATATCGGTCAAGTGCGAGTCGGAATAGCGATATCTAGGGTTCCATTCAAATTAAAGACCAACTGCAAATCCAATTTATGACCGTGCCAACCGTTGCTTCACATGGAGTTTTTCTCTCATTTAATGTTAATCTCTTGTTTCTGCTAAATCAGCTGGTTAAAATATGTACGGATAGACAGACAAACAGACTGACTGACAGCCACCTCTTATTAAAAGGACCCCATTTTACCCTTTCCGTACGGAACCCTAAAAATAGTACCAAAAAATATAGTATTTTCTTGTGTTTGATTTTACGCGAGTATTATACATTTAGAAAATAAAAACTTTTTAACGGATTTTAAACGCAATTTATTCATTATATTACTGATTGAGTCAGGGAGACTGACTGAGTCTCCCCGTGACCACGCTCGCTGTAAAGTGTTCGAAATGTCGGGTTAATAATATAATGAATAAATCGCGTTTAAAATCCGTTAAAAGTTTACATATTCTTAACCATAAAATATATTAAGTACGTTTTAAAAATAGTAATTTCCATTTTATAAACACGTTAGTATACCTAGATAATTCTGTTACCATCTTAAGTTGACGCCGCATAAACAAGTTTATATATAGGCTATTATAAAAATAGGAAACCTGAATTAAATCTAGGCTACGAGTACACGAGCACCACATTTGTACCGTTAAGCCTGCCTTATATGTCTCGCTTAGGTAACCTAGCACAATTGTTAAGACCTAGGCTTTAAAAAAGGTATGAAAGTTGTGATATAAATAACTCAACATACGCAGAACTTGCTCCTATCCATGAAATATGGTAAATGCGAAAGTGATATATTTATTTTGATTGTTTTTAATAACTTAAGTAAAGTTAGGAAACTTTTCAACATTTATAATAAAGGGATACTAGGTTTTGCCCGCGGCTTCGCACGCGTCAAATTCGGTGTAGTTTAATAGATGTTATTATACATATAAACCTTCCTCTTGAATTACTCTATCTATTAAAAAACCCCCCATCTTAATCCGTTGCGTAGTTTTAAAGATTTAAGCATACATAGGGACATAGGGACAGAGAAAGCGACTTTGTTTTTTATTATCTAAGTATATAATAGCAGTAATAAAATACTTTTTCTCTTTTCGTTGGTTGAGAAGAGCCATACATTCTATATATAGAGTAAGAGTTTCAGCTCGTTCGTTTCTATAGAAACAGCTTTCCAAACCATTAGTAAATGGTAAAACTATGTTATGACAATTCAAAAGTGCTTCTGGATGTTTAAAAGATGTGAGTTTGAGTTTACAGTGAACTAGACGCTTATGCCGTCTCCGCCCGGATATTAAGATTCCTGTTTTATCCCAATGAAGCCTTTAATCGGAATAAAAAGTATCCTATCACCCAAGTCAGCTTTTACCCCATCTGTGTACAAAATTTCATCAAAATCCGTTGAGTAGTTTCAACAAACCATCAAATTTATAATATTTGTGTGATATAAGATGCTATAAATAAAACCCAAGATATCACTACTTGAACAAGCATAGTCAAGAAATAAAAATAGCTCAGATTACATCATATGTTTAAAAATTATGAGTCAATTGTTGACACAAACTATTTGTAACTGTATATTTTTAACAATAACATCCTCTGTATACACTAGCTTAGTTTATACATTGTAATTTAATTTGTAACTTTTTAAATAAGCTATTTAGTTTACATGAATCTAACAATATAATGTTGAAGTTTTCAATTATAATAAAATCATATATTCAGTTCTCACAATGTTGAGGAGTTATAAAAATTTAATAAATTGGATAAAACTTATTAATTTTTTTTTCTTTGTTTAAACACACTTATCTCCGAAACTGCTGTACCAATGACAATAGGCGAAGCAGGTGATTTTTTTTTTTGCAAAAGCATTTCAACAGCACATGTGTTATTCTGGTACATAAACTACATCAGTACTAATTATCATTAAAATGAGTACATTGGTTTTCCTGTGAAAAAGTAATAAACATATACTTTCTATACAAACAAACTTTAGTTTCTATAATATTTTCACTTAAATATAATTAAAAACACTCAGTTCTATGAGCGAAGGTATTTGTTTCTATAATGAAACTAGCTTATACCCGCGGCTTTGACCCTCCCTTAAATCTGAGTAGTTTAATAGATGTCATTATATATATGAACCTTCCTCTTGAATAACTCTGTCTATTATAATATTAAATATAAAAAAACCACATCAAATCTGTTGCGTAGCTTTAAAGATTTAAGCAGACATAGGGACATAGGGACAGAGAAAGAGACTCTAGTTAATACTACGTAGTGATTCCTTGTTATGTAACTAGGTTTGTTTTGAAAAATTCGATTATTTAACAAATAGAGCTTTTTACAGAACAAACTAATTACATGAAGATAAAAATGTATGTAATAATAATTTACATATGGTGTCCCACAAGACATTAAATTCTCTAAAGGGCCTCTGCGTGTTGGATCTGTGTACCCACATAAGCCTTTCAAAAGACCAGGTGCTTTCTTTCTGGAGGTGCCAGAGTATTATGCAGATATGTATATATTAATATTTGTCTTATATATTAACAAGGACTGTTATTAGGCCATCATACATTTAATTCCGTTTAGTTACTATAATATATACTAATTACTAACTGTATATTGTACTATATGGAGTTTAAAAAGTATTAAGTTCCTAGCTGATTCTTTTCTATAGCAATGACATTTAGAAAAATGGTACTTTAAAGAGATTTATTATACATAAGTTGTTGTAATTACAACTTACTTATAATAATAATGTTTGGTTCCTGCCATGTTTGCTAATATAAAAGCAGAATATTTAAATTTCACCAAAAAGCTATTAAGTATAACTTAACTGTATTCGCTAAGCTGTAACTTACACCGTACTTGTTCAAGTACACAGCTAACTGTACAACTTGATTCTCAGATTTTATTCAAACCTGTTTGGCTGCTTTCTGCTCAAAATAGACTAGGATGTTATGTTACCTAGATTTATTATGGAATGCCTAGACTTAGGTATCATTTACAATCTGACTTCAAAAAAGGAGGTGGTTGTCAATTTGAATGTATTTTAGTTGTTCTTGCATTTATTACCTCATCACTGGCTGGACTGATTTATATGATTCTTAAATTGGCCTAGTACTGATATTTGAAGACAGTTTTGCTTTTTGTTAAAAATAATTATGTAACACTATATTACTCCCTAAAGTAACTCTGTCTGTTTGTCTGTCTCTTCTTGACCTAATAAGCTGTTAAACATTTATCTACAAAAACACATAAATTGTAAACTCAGGCTTATTAAAAAGAAAGCCACAACATGTACAAACTTACATGACTGTTTATATTCATGTTTTTATGTAATACACATTTTTTGCTAGTTTTTGATATTACAGAGTTTTCGTCTAGTATGTAAATAAAATGAACTCTATTATTAATATTTCTTTCATAAAAAATTAGTACTTAAATATATACATGGGTTAAGGACAACACAGACTATACAAACACCAATTAGTATTTAATTAGCATTACAGTTAAGACCTAGGTTCTATTCTAAGTCTAGCATATATTAACACTAAATCAGGTGACCAATAAGGTGCACTGATAGACAACTTCCCTCAGCCCGTATAACTAAATAGAAACATCTAACCAGCTCCCATGGCCTATTCACTAAAGTGGCTCAATGGACCACAGTGATGTTTTAGCTAGGAATCTGACATAACCCACTGCTTCTTCCCTAGGGGATGTATCAATCTATAATCTAGGGTAGTGACTGTGAGGGTTCTAGACTAGCAAGCAATATCATGAATCTTATTATCCTAATTAGGAGCACCCGGTTAAATACATATGAGCAAGTGAGACAATTTCATTGTTTCTATTGTTATTTATTGATGCATATTTTGTTTTTGATTCTTAAAAAAAAATCCTCATAGGAGGCTTGTGTCCCAGCAGTCGGAACATATATGGGCTGATGATGACGAAGATGATTTCTTTGTTTTTTTTATAAATTTGTTTTTATATTAAGAAGATGTAAGAAAAAAAAATTATTTCCATTACATTTGTCACTGAGTGAAACTGTGGGGCAACATGCAATAATTATTTAATGCTTATGTTAAAGTTTAATTCTAAATTCAACTAACATCAATCCAATTTCATATTATAGTTATTATGTAATCACACTACAATTAAACTTATTACATAGGGTATTTGACATAAAGACGTAGTATTAATTATTGTAAACTAATTTAATTCAGCCGCTTAATTTGTTTGAAATATAATAATTAAATAGGAATAATCATAGATAATGAGATTTTTAATAAAATCTAAGTAAACCACATTCAAATTGTCACAACTAGACCAGATTTAAATGGGACCGCATGAAAGGCACCAGGTTTTTAAATAAAAGAAAAACCATCAAAATCTGTTCACTCAATTGAAATTTCTGAACTAACAAACACAATACAAATACAGTCGAATTGAAAACCTCTTTTATTTCCTGTCAATAAAAAAACAGTCTATACCATGCTATATAACTATAGGACATATATAATTTACAAAAACTAGTACTTTATAAGTAAAATACAAGAAAAGCACAAGAATATGAGCTAGTTCAATTATCACGGAAGCATCCTTTCGTAGCTATGACCTTTTTTTGCATTCTCCCTAACAATATACACTTGAATCCTGAGTTAAACTCAGCTAGCAGGGTTGAGTGAAACTTGTTTGCTAATTATGATTTAGTATGTCAGTGATGTGTGTTTATGAAGCTTACAGTGATTTTAAATGGTTTAGAAAATACATTTTTTGTTACCTATCATGTAATATCTCATGTATTTTGAAAACATTTTGAGAATTTTCGAAAACTGTGTTATAGAATGTACCATATAGTTGTTTTTGTCATGGTAAATAAATTTACCATAGATTAAAAACCGCAAGTTAAAAAAAAAAAGAATAAAAATTATGCACATAATGTTTGTTTTCATTCACGAATGAAAATGTCAGATCGATAGAATATTAACGACGTAAAATAACAGTAATAACAACAATACATTTGGCCGTTTAAAATGTCACAGAACAATGGTTATAGATTCCTGATAGTGATAAAAATCATCACGCGATCATAAAACATTATCTATCCTAAGCAATTTGAATATATTATGCGGGTCACAGACTATTTTATTATTCATTATCTGTCGCATGAAACTTTTTCCAGTGTCATTATGGTGCGCTTATCACTGAAAAAAATTACAATTCCAATTTCGAATATCACGCTGTAATATTTTAAATGCACAGTTGTAAACCAGTAGTCAATGTTCATGTGATAAATACGAAAATAATTCTACACATTAAAAATATGTTTGTTTACTAACCTTAGTGTTTCAGGATTGAAATCACAACAATATTTTATCACTCATATCATTATATCACTGATCGCACTATCTGAAACACAACATCGGATAAAACCAAACCGGCTTGTACCGAACCGATATTAAACCATGGGGAAAATATGCATTTTTTATTACCCCTATCGATTTTACCGCCACGATTGTACTGAACCGAAAATATTTAACTGTAGTCTAAACAGGTTCTATACAACAATATCACTTGGAGCACCTTAGTAATTTCATTAATAACACCTAATATCGATTCTCACGAAACGACAATTCAAACACTGGCCGATAAATTCATTATTTCTTATTCACCTTACATAACACGTTGCGATTCGTGATCAATTGCGACACATAAATTATTATTTATTAATTTAAAGTTTACTATGCTATGTTTTGAGGATTTTCCGTGTCATTTTTCTTGATACAAAGGTTCTAAATATGAATTACGTGCACGCACAACCATCACGGTGAACGCTCGCGATGACACTAAACTCTGTATAGATGTCGCATTACTTTCGGCCATTATAGAAAATGGCGACCGATGTGAGATGTCAAGTACTATCAGACGAAATTTCGCCTTAGCGCATACGAAATTGGAATTATATTGCTTTATATAAGATTAGCCCCAAAACTATTCGATCGTATTATGCGACTAATTCAAATTGCCGCGTAATTCGGGTCTGTTATTCGAGAATACGCGTCTATTTGTCTATTCGTATTAGAAAAAGTATCTTTCTCTTCCACTTGGATGCGTTTTCGAACAAATAAATTTTATTACGCTTGCGCGACTCATCTCGTTGTTATTGCAACATTCGACTTAATTTGAATAAAAATAAGGCATAGAAATAATATTTTTTGTAACAAAGATAATGTAGAGTGACTATAATACATTCGTGAGTAGCTACTGCATCCAGAGACAATGGTTTAATTTTTTTATGAAGGTAGTCGAATGAAATCTTTGTTTTATTATGCTTGTTATCAATGTACGATTTACGGCTACATTTTAACCGACTTGACAAAGAAAATGTATATTGTGTTATAAGTATCTGTAACTTAACAACGGAAAATCGGATGGTTTGAATGTGTTTTCATTGAGATACGTTTTATAAATGATGCTTTTGCGAAATTTGTTCATCAATTTTTAAATCAAGACTGTAACAAATTAGTTCAAAAATTTTTAATTTTATGAGTCTCATCCTTCAATAACCTGCAGATATTTAATTTTTTTTCAATTTTTTTTTTTTTATTTTATCCGAAAAATATGATATTGACTGTTTTGTAAATATATGTCATTGTACATTTTGTCATGTAAAATATGAAAAAAAAAAATGTTAATGTTTGTTACTCAATCATGCCTGATGCGCTAAACGGGTCTGGAAAAACTTCGACCCGAGGATAGATTACGGTCATTAATAAAATAAGGATAAGGCCGGAGGCCCGTTTCCTTTTCCTCACCCTTTTTTCCACCCTTTTTTCAATCCATTCCTTTTTTCTGTCGCCAATCCTTTCTTATTCCTTACTCCTTTAAAGCAGGCAGCGCATTCAGAGAAGCAATACCTCTGCTCTGTTCACGGGCGGTGGTGATCGCTCACCATCAGGTGAACCGCCAGCTCAATTGCCCGCTCTGTCATAAAAAAATGCAATATGTACGGAACCCTGTTATGCACAATATAACAATTTACACTTAACCATATTCAACACAAGTTACTCTAACTTAAGATCAAGTTACATAATAAGCTATTATTCGTAAATAGGTTAGGACACTTGTCACGCCAATTATATATACGTGTCAAGGTTTTACTTAGCTCACTAGCGTGTTAATCAATTTTTAGAGTTTCACAGTTTTGAGGCCCCAGGGCCATAGACGCCCCGCTAGGAAAACGTTGCATAATTACGTTCCTTCAAACGGTAAATTTTTTATCTCTGTTTATTTGTTGAATATAAGCATTTTCCATTAATTTCATTCATTCATCATTCTTCGTACCTAAATGAGTCTGTGTTATGACGTAAATTAGGCTTTGAAATGTCAACTGGGCCTCAGTGTCTCACTTTATCAGCACGGTACTACAAAGGCCCCACTGTGACAATGAGGCCCCATTATTTATATCACAGAGGCGTACCTATTGACCCGTAATGGGTACACCCTTGACATTATCACATATTCTGTGACTATAATCGTTCAAATAACAATAGCTAACGATAAAATCATTATCATTAATGAGAGAGCAGGTATATTACTATGTTTGTCTGTAGGTTTCACAAAATAGCTACTGAACAGATTTTGATGACTTTTAGTAACGAAGTTTCATAGATTAGGTTTCGAAAAATCTGTTTTGTTCTAGGTTCCATTTTTAATATATTTTTTAAGGGGTTGTAGTTGTAGAAACATAATATATGTACACACTATGTTTCTATAACTGCAATTTATTATCAAATCAATAAATTTAGAGACTAAATTTCTGTTAAAATTATGCAGACTAGTATATCGAATCTTCGACTATGCAATTAGTTATAAGCCGCGAACAAAAAACTTAGCTTTATACATTTTAAATAAACGATTATAAACACAAACCAAATTGTGATCAGCGACGTGGAAAATGTATTGAAAGTTTCACTTTCAACGTAAAAGATGAAATGGGGAAAAAATAACAAAGACAGCGCCGCCTAAGGCAACGAGGCTTAAAAAAAAGGATCCTAATTTCTGAACTGAGAAAACGATCTTATGATTTTAACTGACAGCTCTTTGAGCGGGAAATTAGTTGTTCCATTTTTGAATTCCTTTTACGGAATGATACAATATTTGGTTAATTTGAGTGAAATCAAACGGGGGCCTGAATATTTTATGAACATGCCGATTTTTTGTTAGAATTATAAAAATATGGCTACTTATATTCTATACGTGAGTAATTACGCGTTAAATCGCTTCTGGAATGTACAATTTATCACAAAAAAATCTATAGGTTATTATTTTTTTCAACTGAGCTGGTGGTTCGCTTCATGGTAAGCGATCACCGCCGCCCATAAACATTTGCAGAAGTAGGACCGCTGTGAATATGTTGCCCTCTTGAGGGGTGAAGGTTAAGGAAAGGATTTACGAATGAATGAAAGGAGTGTTAAGGGAAAAAAGAGGATATAGGCCACCGATTCCACCACTCACCGTACGAAACACAATAGCATGCTACTATTTCACGCCGGTTTTCTATGGGGGTGTGGGTCTTCCCCGGTGCCATTTTGCTCAATTCGTGCCGAAGCGTGCTCGACTCCCGTATACCTACTTAAATGTAAGAATTTGGTGCAGAGAGACTATAGTCTGGATAAGCACATAGGCTCCTATTAACCCGAGTACGATGCGAGTGACGCCGCGGGTTACATCTGATTATTTATAAAGGAATAACTGCAAAGTAATAATATAGTCGTTTTATGTTCATGAAAAACTAGCGGCACCCGCGGTTTCACCCGCGTAAGTCCGTGTCCCGTAGGAATATCGGGATAAAAATTTGCCTATATGTTATTCCAGTTGTCCAGCTGTCTACGTACCAAATGTCATTGCAACCGGTTCAGTAGTATTTGCATGAAAGAGCAACAAACACACACACATCCTTACAAACTTTCGCATTTATAATAGAAAGAAAGAAAGAAAGAAAGAAAATACATTTATTTATATAAGGTAAAATAAAAAATATAAAAAAATGATCTAATTTACAACACAATAAACCTCATATAAACAGGAGATCCACTCAGTGTAAAAGAGTCTAAGCCCATTAAAGGAACTTAGACTCTCCACTGATTTTCAGTGGACACCACATTGACCCCCTGACAGTGGCAGCGTACATCTAAGAATAAGAATAACAAAAAAAATATATATATATATATTAATATTAAAAAATAAGCACAGTAATATAAAATAATGCATAATTTAATATAAATACCCAATTTACAATAATTAAATATAAATATAAACGAATAGACAATACCAATAACAGTATGATACATAAATAAATAAATTAAGCCTAAAAACTACAGCATCAATACCAATAATATTAGTAGGATTACGTGTAAACGGAGATTAAAAAGAAATATGCGAATATGTAATCAGATGAGGTATCATTGGATGGGTTACTAATTATTATGAAGCACATAGATATAAAATCATCTCCATTTATAGTATATAGCAAATATAAAACATTGTTATTTTGTTTATTACATAATTATTGAATCTCAGAAACTTCATAATCTATCCATGATGTGAAACTATTACTGCCATCTAAGCCAATATAACGAAAAGAAAATATTTATAGTATTGCCATCTACCGGTGAGTGGAAGTGTTAAAAATGAACCACAACTATAGCCTGCTTTCAATAGATGGCACTGTTATAAATAACATGATTACTGAATTTATGAAATATTGAATACCTAAATATTGGACATTTGTAGTCCACAAATATCCGTAAATTTAATAATTATAAAGTTGAACAGGTTATTTTTTTGTTATTAACATAATGCTGTAGCCATAAAGCTTTATATTTATTCGTAATTTGAATCTACTATCGCTATCTACATTCATATTTTATATAATTATTTTTTAACAGTGACATCTATTAGTGACTAGACGTATCAAAAGTAATAATAATTAACTAACTTTCACAGATGACGCTGCTAGATGATTACTAGTTATTAAATTCCTTCTAGACGTTTACAATATTCTTTTCAGAACGTTGTAGTAGTAATATCACATGACTTTTTATTCAATAACACCAAATTGATATGAATATTATTTAAAATTTAGAAACATTTTGATACAAGTGATAACAAAACAATCTTCATCAAAAACGGTTCATATGTTTTTCAAGCCGATAGACTCTCACCACATAATTTTATTGGATACTATAATAACAATTTCATATAAAATTGGGTAATACAATAAATAAGGCATAAAAGCACAGCTAGCAATATAAAACTAATAAAATTCTACAGAGAATTTTAACTTATACAAAACTACATTTTGATAATGATTACATTCCGAAGTTAATTTATTATGATAACACTTGGTATAATCATATCATATCAATATTTGAAATAAAAGAACATAAATTAAATACAAGAGCATATAATTTAATGTTATTTATTACCAAACAACATGTAAAATATCTTTCAACTTGCCGCCATAATATTACCATTTCCAAAATGTTATTTGTACAGACTCAACAAAAATGTCCCAAACATATCCCATTGTCTGTAATCACAAAGAGAGACACATAGTTATGGCAGGATCGCGTTTTAAGACGCAATTTTCGCGCCAAAATCAGACATAAATAAATAGGAATCTCGTTTTATTATTGTAGCGATGGAAAGGGAGTTTGATATATTTTTCGCACGCGTTAAATTTGGAGTAGTTTAATAAATGTTATATATATATATAGATGTATATAAACCGTCCTCTTGAACCTGTCTTGCGGTTCTTAAGCGATAACATTCCATGGACCAACTTCAATAAATTCATGAATACTGTAGTAGGTATAGTAAGAACAAGAATTTGAAACTTACGAATAAGACGAATAAACTTCAACATTTTTTTTTAAATTACATCGCTTTTATCTTTCCCAATCTTTGAAAATTTCCGTTATTTTGCAATAGTTTTACATTAAACAGGATCACAACTGACCCGTGGAGTAGGCCTACTGGGGAAACCACGTAAAAAAAAAACGCGCTAAGTACACTACCTCATAGGTGGCGTGGAAAGATGTGCATATTATGACGATAACAACTTTTATAACTTTTTTAATCGTTATATCTCAGAAACGGTGGCTCGTTAAAAAAATAGTATTGATACATTTTTTATAGATAATTTTATGATCTACAATTTTTGTTTGAGGTACTTTTATAATAAAACTTACCGTTTTGCTGAAAATCGGGATATGAATCGGGAATAAAAAAGAGCACAAGTTCCAATAAAATATATTAATTTTCAATCATTAACAAATAAATCTAACGAATTTCCGAAAATCTCATCATAAAATTACATTTCATTTTAAAGCTCCATTACTATAAGTACCCGATATACCCTAAAAATGTATACATTTGATAAAATTTACAATATAATTCGTTTTTTTTACAATTGACATCATTTAAAAACATAGTTTAACATTGTTATATAGAAAAAAAAATGTGTTCTATTATATAGTTAGTATATTACTAGGGAACGGCTCGACTTATTATGATAAAATGAAAAAAAAATTGTTATAGTTTATCGATACAAGTATAATAGATTAATTAAGAGAGAAGAGTCAAATAATTTTAATCAAATAATGTATTATATAAATTTAATGATGATAGAATTTCGATTTAATCACACGTAGGTAATATTTTATAATTATATATATTTAAATATAATTTTATAAATAACTGCCCATAATAATAGTTTATAAGTAAGCACATGAAAATATTATTTTAATGTATTAAAATATATTATTACTTATTAAAATGAAGGAACTTTAGTAGTCAATTATTAAAACGATATTTTTAATTCTACCTAAAATTTAAATAACATATGTTTGTTTATATAGCAGTTAGACTCGAACCCACTCCCTCTAGCGACACTGCCATTAACCACTGCACTAGAAAAACCTAGTACTTAATATTTATTCGTGATTTATCATTAAACATGATTAATAAATAAAGAATGAAAATTGTGAATTGACTTAAATATTTCTACTATATTTCTAGTAAGTTAATTTTCGCTAAATTGATTATTTCTAATACTAAAATATGTGATCTGCCAACCCGCACTTGGCCAGCTTGGATTAGGGCTTGAACCCTCATAGGAAGCCTGTGTCCCAGCAGTGAGAACACGTATGATGATGATGATGATGATAAAACATCGACTTTTATGGAATAATACTTTAGTTAAGGCCACTAAGTTTAAGTACGCGATAAAGCTTATAAAATACACAAAAACATGGTTTTAAAATAAAAATGGATGTGTGTCCCGTAGTGGGTCATGGGGCATATATTTTAAATCACTTATATAAAATATGGACCCTATCTTCTTCTCAGGAATAAATATGTACTCAAAGAATTCTGTTTCTTTGAGTTAATACATCATTTAAATAATTAAAAAAAGCATTACTTTATGCGACTGAATAAAAAACCAATATTCAACCTTATCCCAAGGACATACAGATGTTTTTAACAAAATAACATATCACATGAATAAAAATATAGCTCTAAGTGATTTTCAACCTTATAGTAATTAGTTATGATTCAATATTAAATAACATATTTCCTTCTACTTATTTTCAATTATCACATTACTATTACTGTCGCATTGCGCTCAAAATCAAATATTAAGTTTATAGGAATAAGCTATATTCGACCTTATCATATGGCGTTAGAGTTCAAATACCCTTGTAATGCATAATGCAAGCAAATTTCGACCATATTGCAATCACATAAGGTTGAAATCAATGCCACGCAAATAGCACGTGGCAGAATAACAGATAAAACGAAGCAACGATAAGATTTCCGATCATAACCGGAAAACCGATTTTCAAATACTGCATGAATGTGAATCGGTAACCGTGCTGCTCGGCAACTCCTGCGCACACTACGTTTGCGCTTGCGCCGATTAGAGTTCCATTACCTATAGAAAAAAATTAAATTAAAGAGATAAATTATGAGTCATGTATTTAGTATTTTTATTTAAATTTCGTTGTATTAAATGCCATATATGTATAAATATTTAAAAAAATGAATAGAAAAATTATCGCGGCGGGATTCGAACCCACGTCTTTCGATTTAGCGTGGAGATATCTTGATACTTTAAAATTTTTATACTTTTTTTTAACAACTGTTTAGAGGCAGAATAGAGTATGGACCTGGTATGAAGTAAAGAAGTGGTATAGTGTGAAGGGCGGTATAGAGCATAGATGATAGAGTATTGAGATGGTAACGTGTGTAACGACGGCATAGATAGAGTATAGAGGTGGTGTAGAGGAGGTATAGAGTATAGAGGTGGTGTAGAGATGGTGTAAAGGTGATATGGAGGCGGTGTGGAGTTGCTGTAGAGGCTGTGTAATGTGTAAGGGCGGTATAGAGCATAAAGTATAGAGGTGGTGTAGGGTGTGTGGTGGGCACGCACCCCCCAAGCAGGCGCCGAAGCTGAGGGCCCAGGCGAGCGGCGGCGCGGGCAGGCCGAGCCCTCCGGCCGCCAGCGCGCCTGTCACGCGCACCATCATCGTGCTCAGCGGGATGTTGTCCACGAACGCGGACGCCAGCCCGGACACCTGTGGGACAGGGCTGTTTGTTTATTTGTCCCTTCTTGACGTCGCAACGGAGCACTTCAAATGACATGATTCTTGTGTAAGGGGATAGTTAGGAGGCTCTTTGTTTCGATGGAGCATTCATCCCATGGAAATACCAATTCTGAACGCTTTTAAATAAATTCGGGCAAGGGAATATAAAATAGTTATAATCAAAAGTAGCCTATGTCACTGTCTAACCTCTTAACTACGTCCTCAAAAATTGTACCATTCAATTATTCCGTTGTGAGGTGAAAGAAGATCAAACAAACACACGCAGGAATTAATAATTATATTGAAGATAACCAATAATCCTTTAAATCTAATCAGTCAGAAGAAACAGCAATTTCGAAAGAAAAACTTTATCATTTACTGGTGATTATGCATTCGATTCCATAAGCAAATATTGTCATACAATACATTGTATTTTCTTGTGTTTGATTTTACGCGAGTATTATACACTAGCTGTTCGCCCCGGCTTCGCCCGTGGTACATATATAGTCTATGTTACTCGTGGATAACGTAGCTTTCGAATGGTGAAAGAATTTTTAAAATCGGTCCAGTAGTTTTTGAGCCTATTCATTACAACCAAACAAACAAAGTTTTCCTCTTTATAATATTAGTGTAGATTAAGAAATTAAAGACTTTTTAACGGACTTTTTCATTATATTACAGTTTATAGTCTCCCCGTGGCCACGCTCGCTGTAAAGTTTTCGAAACGTCGGGTTAATAATATAATGAATTAATCGCGTTTAAAAACCGTTAAAAATACTTTAATTTCTAAAAGACTAGACATTGTTCTAGTAAATTATTTACAACAGAATTTTAATAAGTAATTAACATTATACATTTATTATCAACATAAATCAAACCGCCTTCAGAATGTCATAACCAAATTTGAGGGGAACCGCACAGAAGACACTAGCTTTAAAATAAAAATAGTATAATCAAAATCGATTCACCCAGTAAAGAGTTATGAGTAACAAACACAAAAATACAGTCCAATTGATAATTCTCCTTTTTTGAGGTTTGATTGAAACTTAACCCTAATTTACGTGGAACCACAAGGGAAGTCCATCTCAAATTAGCTAATAATCATCAAAAACGGTTCATCTAGTTGAAATTTATGAGATAATAAAACAAAAAAAAATCTTTTCTTGAAGTCGGTTAAGACCATTTTTAAATATACTCGTTGCGTCTACTACAAATGAAACTTACCCATAAAATCAGCATTAAGGCGACAGCTAGCCGTGACTCTTCACCGACTTTCAAAATGAGCGATTCAGTTAGTCTCCCGATCAACGAAATCAGACCTAACTTTGATAATACCTGAAATAATTAAATACACGAATGAAAATGGTAACATATATATTTAATACGATTTAAGAATAACAATTTTTCTGACTAGATACATAGCCTGTGTCATTTAGTGAAGATGTAGCTTGTTCACGATGTAAGAGTTTTCAAAATCGATCCAGCAGTTCTTCCGAGAAAACGATACAAACACACGAAAGTTTCCACTTTAATATAAGTAGATTAAATCTATTATATAAAATTCTCGTGTCACAGTTTTCGTTGCCATACTCCTCCGAAACGGTTGGACCGATTCTTATGAAATTTTTTATGCTTATCCGGTATCTATGAGAATCGGCCAACATCTATTTTTCATACCCCTAAATGATAAGAGTAAGGCAGAACAGCGTTTGCCGGGTCAGCTAGTAACATATAATAAAATTTAACCCTCAAAATGCATACAGACCTCCATTAAAACAAACAGAGCTCCAAAGAAAAGTAAAGTAGACCACTCCACCCTAGCCAGAATCGGTTCCAGGTCATCCCGCTCAGCCAGAAGTAGCAGTAGTATTGCTCCCAGTAGAGCAGTCCAGCCCAGGGATAGGCTTTCTGAAAGTTTAACACACTGTTAAAAGGTGAACTAATTATGTGAAACTGTGAACTAATTATGATGGATAGTAAAATACAAAATTTTTATGTGATAGGCAAATCTGGTGGGTCGCCTGATGGTAAGCACCATTCACTTTAGAGAGGCTTTATTTCTGTCCAATAAAGGTTGCTAACTTTACTGGATAAGGGTTTAAAGAAAGAATTTATGGATAGTATAAAAAAAGGATTAAAGGACCAAACGACAAAAATATCCTATACAAAAATAGCCTATCATGTCAATTTCCTACCGAATCCGTTTCCTTTTCTCATCCTTCCCAGTTTATTCCTTCTTTCTAGTCGACCATACTTTCCTTATCCCTTATCCCTTAGAAGCGGGAAGAGCATTAGGAGAAGCACTACCTCTGCGAATGTAAATGGGCGGTGGTCATTGCTTACCATCAAGCAAACCAAAAACCAATCAAGTTTGGTTGAACACTCAAATATTTATCGTGCTTCCAATAATAGGGTCAGTGGTATTTTAGATTTTTTTAACATGCTTCTATTATAAACCTGTTTGATATGGTTGTGTGATAAGCTACTATAGAATACTCACGCAACTGTGGTATGGCGTGCAGGAAAAACACTATGACAACAAATGTCACACAAATCGAAGCCTTGATCAATAACTGGGGGTCTCTGATTCCATACTGGAAGATAACAAAATGAAGTTATAACGAGAATAAAAAGCAAGTCACATAAATAAAAAACAGGATGAAAACCCATAGAATGTTGTCGCTTAAGAACCATAGGATGTAATGTATTAAAATGTAAAATTTACATGATTGGAAAAGAGCAGGCTGTCTGTCTGTCTGTTCTCTGTAGAAAGCGGCTTCCGAACCGGTGGTAACTGTAAACTGTAACTGTAAACTGTAACTGTAAAACGAATGTGCTTTTATAAGCAGTCTCTTCTAAAGAACTGTTTGAGTTTGAGTTTAAATTTCTTTAATCGGACGGGGTTGGCCTGATTCCTCATAGGCATGTGCCCCTACAGTGGAATTGTGGACTGATGATGCGATATTTCTATGCCTACCTTCTGTTTCATCTGCGCGAGGTTGGAACAGAACATGGGGTCAGACTTGCCCTTGCCGGACTCTCTCTTCATCAGCATCGCGTTCAGTCTCTGCACCTGGACAAGGGAAATTATTTCGATCGTCTTTTACAAGTTTAAGTATATTTTGTATGAGAAAAACCCTTTTGTTTTAAGATTTTTAACCAATTTTTATTAACTTCAGCTTCAACATTTGTGTATTTTTTACACAAGTTTAGATTGGTTCGATACTTTTTTAATGATTTTAGAGTATTTTTTTTCATTTTTATATTTTATATTTATAAAAATATATCAAGTTAGAGTATAAAAGTTATTATTTTTATACACAAGTTATTGATTTTGTGTCATCACGTAGATGTTTCGTATATTCGTATATTCTTTGCTAACAGGGTTGCCTGGATGAGATTGCTTCAATCAATAAGGCCGCCTTTATGTATCAATTAAATTTTTTATATTAATTTAATGTGCTTTCTTCCTACTACTGCAAATGTGTATAGATAGATAAACGTTAAAGCTAAGTCTAGAACTCTTCACAACAGCCTTACCTTCTTCTCCAAAGCTCTCTTAACGATGTCCTCGTCTCGCGAGTAGGAGGTCAGCGAGGCGGCTGCTCGCTTCCACACAGCCACTTCCTGGCGGAGCTCTGTAATTCATTCTACTGAAACTCCAACTCAGACGTAAACTCTAACTCACATTTAAACTTCATCATCATCATCATCAGCCCATACATGTTCCCACTGCTGGGACACAGGCCTCCTATGAGGGTTCAGGCCATAATTAACCATGCTGGCCAAGTGCGGATTGGCAGATGTCACATGTCGTCGAACTTTTTTGTTTCTTGGACATGCCGGTTTCCTCACGATGTTTTCCTTCACCGTTTTAAACTACTTACGCAGTGATAAAGTGAATTTACCAAAGCGTAAACCTAAATCTTAAATATGCCATTCATGGCAGCGTGGAATGGTGAATCATTGATTTTTCTTCTATTACTTATACTGAAGCATTATAATATACTCTAAAATTGAAGTATCGATTACTTAAAGTCTAAACTTCGAGAAAAAATCAAATTTACAAAAATCCTGTCAATTTTTTCAAGATGGCAACAATCACCAAGTCATTAAATAAAACATTACATAAAAGAAACGACACAATAAGCTCACCAGCCCAATTTCGCAAATTCGCAAAGCAACAACATTCAACAAAATCATTTCACTTATTCTCAGTGAAAATCGATGATACATACCGACAATATGTCGTGGTACCGTGTGCCTCAAAGTGTTCATGTCTCTGAAGATGTACCGGATCTGAAGGTAGGTCTGCACGCAAACGAACAGAATGCCCACACCCATGTGCAGAGTGAAGTTTGAAAAGTTTATATTCTGCAGAACGTATAAATAATTCATAATAAGGCTAATAATAATGTAAACGGCATATTCAGTGAAAAGGTCTATTAATTGTTGTGGATGAACAGTATCATCATCAGCTCACATATGTTTCCACTGCTGGGACACAGGCCTCCTGACCGTAATCCACCAGTTTTGATTCTTGGACATGCCGGATTCCTCACGATGCTGTCCTTCACCGTTTTAAGCAGTGGTGATGTTATCCACATGTGCAGATAAATTGAAAAATCTAATTATGTCCTGCACGCTCGTCCGGTTTCGAACCCCGACTTATCGATTTTGAAGTCCGAGGTTCTCACCACTGAACCACCACTGCTTTTTATGTTAATTGTTGTTGTACAAAAAGACGGTATATAAATTGTTGTGGTACAATAAATTATAGTTGGTATATAAATTATTGTGGACAAAAAAATATTGGTATTATAAATGGTTGTGGTACAATAAATGCTGTTATTATATATTGTTGTGGACATAAAAAGTTGGTATCTAGATTTCTTGTGGTACAAATAAGTTGGTTTATTCACTGTTATGGTAAAACAAATAATTATACACATATATAATAATCTATTACAATAACAAACTCACCGCAGCTAGCACAGAGGGGTGGCTGGCTATAATGACATTGGGGGGATCCCCCACAGGGGTGGCCGCGCCCCCCACATTACTAAATATCACCATAGACATTAGTACTGGCACCGGATTTAGCTGCATCACCTCGCATAATCTGGAAAGAAAATTTAGTTGTAGCAATAATAATGATTTAAACATGAACGAACACAGAAGCTCGCCATTATCCATCTGTATGAATTTTGTGTATTTACATATTTATTATTATATTAGTTTTTATTGAAGTGAAACTTCTTTAGAATCGTTGTGATTTCAAAACTGATGCAACGGAAAAACGACAGGCAAGAGACACAAATACAAAAGTGTGTAGAATGAAACCGGTAAAGAATGAGACAGAAATATACATACTATTTTATTCATTTCATTGAAGTTTCATTTCTATCGTTTGTGAATCGCACACACACCTTTTTTATGATATTATCATTTTAGTATGGGCTAGAAAATTTTATAAGGTTAACTTTAAAAACATGTTAAGATTCAAGATAAAATCTAGATCACAGGTCAATTAGCATATTTTTTTTTTACACATTTTTGTAGTTTTTTTGGAAAATAATTTATTTTTATCTGTTTCTTCATCGGCTTCCAAAAAGAGAAGGTTCCCATTCGATTTTCTTTTGTGTTCATCTCTCTTTTCTACTGGTTGAGCCAATTCCGATAATTTTTTTTTATCTAAAAGTTGATGCTTCTCATGTGGTCGTTAAAGTTGATCTAGTTGTGAAAATTTGAAGGTCCCTTAGGCACATGAACATCTCAAATCCACCACGTGACCATTTCTTTTGAGTCCTTTCAAAATTTCCCAATTTGAAGGCAGTTTGTTTATTATAAAAAACAATAATTTTATTTAAGTTTATGTTCCACTAGCTACGCCCCGCGGTTTCTCCCGCGTAAGTCCGTATCCCGTAGGAACATCGGGATAATTGCCTATTTGTTATTCCAGTTGTCCAGCTGTTTACGTACCAAATTTCATTGCAATCGGTTCAAGTAGTTGTTGCGTGAAAGAGCAACAAACACACACATCCTTACAAACTTTCGCATTTATAATATTAGAAGGAAGGATAGTAGGATGTACCGTATAGTGACAGGCGTCATCAGGAGCACGGTGGTGACGTTGTCCAGAAATGTGGAGAAGAAGGCGGTGAAGAAACAGAGACAGTTGATCAGCGGCCAGGTCCTGCCTCCTGTGACCTGGGAATTGTAATTAATCAATATTTCTATGCTAATATTCTAAAGCTGAGTTTGTTTGTTTGAATGTACTAATCTCAGGAACTAGTGGTCCGATTTGAAAATAGCTTTCAGTGTTCGATAGCCCATTTATTGAGTAAGGCTATAGGCTATATATGTACCACGGGCGAAGACGGTTATATGTATCGCCAGTTACGTGGAATTAAAAATTGACAATTTATTGAAGAATTTTTAAAGAAATGAAAAAAATAGATCACGAGGCGGGATTCGAACTCGCGTCTTTTACTCGAAAGGTTGCAACGCCTAGCCTCTCGGCCACCTTTTATCCCGCCTCGTTATCCTATTTATTTATGTTCTTCTATATTTATATATTATTAATCAGTATTGTATGAGGATAAATATACATAGCGGCACGTTTCTGAATCGCGCAAACGAAATGTTTTTGTTAGAGAGCTACTTTTTTTCGATGTAGGAATCCCACCTTTCTTCCTCCACTAGTACTTTGATGGTCACACCCTTTCAAGATTTTCTTCCTTTTCCCCTCAAAACCCACCTCAAAAGCCACTACAGCCAAGTAGTCAAACAGCCCCGTCTCTGCCAGTATCGCAACCAGGATCATCATGCTGAACAGCAGCAGCAGCGTCTCCACGTCCAGCCAGGAGACCAGCTCGAGCAGCGTGGGCCTGGAGCCGCTGATGGCCAGCACTGCCACCCCCAGGGACGAAGTGAGCAGGGCTGCTATGGTGCGGTTAACTATCTGATGAGACAATGCTTCGGTGTTAACAGATAGACAGGCTTAAAGTTTATTTAAGGAAGTCAAATAAAAGAACACACTGAAAAAGCAAGAAATTAAAGGCACATATATACAGACGGACAAAACAATTTGAATGTTAAATTGGTCCTGAAAAACTGTAAAACAATTTAATGATAGAATCAATAAATAGTCTCACTTGCTATAAGAACAGAGTAAACGTAAGGAAATTATTGAATCCCGGCGATCCTAATCAGGATAATAAGATAAACTCATGAAACTATTGTATTGTCACCGATCCGCGATAAGATAATGTACAGAGTTTGAATTGAATCTATCCGTTTGAAGTGGGTCAGAATCGGGTCTAAAGGAGTTGGTTACATACAAACATACAGGTCACGCTGTTAGGCGTGTAAACATAACAAAATATTTTAGATGCATTGGATTCTTACGAAATCATGGTTCATCATTTGTCTATATAATTACATTAAATTGAAATATACATCAATATAACAGCAGTAGTGGCTAAGTGGTGAGAACCTCGGACTTCAAAATCGATAAGTTCGGGGTTCGAGACCGGGCGAGCGTGCAGGAAATAAATTGATTTTTCAACTTATCTGCACGTGTGGATAACATCACCACTGCTAAAAGCGGTGAAGGAAAACATCGTGAGGAAACCGGCATGTCCGAGAATCAAAAGTTCGACATGTGACATCTGCCCGCACTTGGCCAGCGTGCAGGATTATGGCCTGAACCCTCATAGGAGACCTGTGTCCCAGCAGTGGGAATATGATGCTGATAATGATGATACATCAATATCGGTTCACCCAGTGAACAGTAATGAGGTCACAAACACACAAAAAAAGTCGATTTGATAACCTCCTTCCTACTCGAAGTCATTTGAAAAGAAATACTTCACTCACCTCAAAAATAATTAAGAAATACAATAGACAGAGCAAAATAGCTGAATATATAATGCCGTCCTCTTCTGACAACGGATCCACTTGGTAAGTTAGAGTGAGAGGCACTGTGTTCTCGCTCGTGCTTGCCATTCGTAGAGTTATTGTGCCTGAAATAAAGATTAATATTGAATTTAACATACAAAAGTTTGTCTATTTGTCTGTGACGGTTTCATTCCAAAGTCATCACACAATTCCTACTCCCGCACATAACAGTTTATGAGATGAGCACATTCAAACAAACAAACTCATTCTTTGTTTTAGTATCTATTGCAAGGATAATAGCGTTATAGATATTTTATAATATACCGAAACTAACGTCGTTTGTCTGTGTGTGTTATTTTTAGTTTCTTAATCAAATTTTTTCCAGCAGTGGGTATCGAACCAACACTCTTTACACATATAAGACACAAGCCGATTATAAGAGACTAGCTGTTCGCCCCGAATTCGCCCGTGGTACATATATAGCGTATGTCACTGAGTCACGTTGCAGCTGGTGAAACAATTGTTGAAATCGGTCCAGCAGTATTCGCGCCAAAACGTTACAAACATACAAAATTTTCCTCTTTATAACACTGTAAGTCGCCATTATTCCAATTTATTACAGATTCTTAAAAGAACTCACTATTAACTCCATAATCTTCCAGACCTTCCAGCCGGCTGGAATTCTTCCTGGACTTCTGGAATTTACCCGGCAAAGTCAGTGTCTTGGTTTCAGATGCACTCGGCGCGAAATCCAGGTCCTCATCAGGTTGCAGGTACACCTCCCACTTCTGGGAATCCTGAAAGTATATATATCACACTCATATTATAAATGTGAGAGAAAACAATCAGCCAAACAAACAAACAAATGTGAATCACGCTGAAACTATGAAATAGATTTTGATGAAATTTGGTATAAACAAATGCTCCCTTGGGAAAAAATAGGAATCTTGAAACCCGGGTGGAGCCGGGACGAGCGTCTAGTAGTTAATAATAATAATAATCATCATCATCAGCCCATATGTGTTCCCACTGCTGGGACACAGGCCTCCTATGGGGGTTCAGGCTATAATCCAGCACGCTGGCCAAGTGCGGGTTGGCAGATGTCACATGTCGTCGAACTTTTGATTCTCGGACATGCCGGTTTCCTCACGATGTTTTCCTTCACAGTTTAAGCAGTGGTGATGTTATCCACATACGCAGATAAATGGAATAATCAATTTATTTCCTGCACGCTCGCCCGGTCCCGAACCCCGACTTATCGATTTTGAAGTCAGAGGTTCTCACCATTGAGCCACCACTGCTTTTTTAATAATAACACAAATTAAAAAAAAACGACAGTGGGAATTAACGATCCTCCGTCCTTTATCGGGTACCAACTAAGTATCTCTAGATCGTAATTAGTAATTAAAAACGTTTAAGCCAACGCTTGGTATAGGCTTTACAAACAGACAGACATACAGACAGTTCCTCTCGCATCTGTAATCTAAAATGCAGTAGGTATCATCATTTTTTTATGTCATAGCGGGCAACTGAGCTGATGGTTCGCCTGATGGTAAACGATCACCACCGCCCATGAACATTCGCAGAGGCTCAGACCTCTGCGGATGCGCTGCCCGCTTTTAAGGGATAAAGGATAAGGAAAGGATTGATGACTGGAAAGAAGGAATGGACTGGGAAGGGCGAAGAGAAGGAAATAGGCGCCCGGAATAATCCTACTATATATAACACTAGCTGTCCACCCCGGCTTCGCCCTTGGTACATATAAAGCCTAAATTCTCCCTCGATACTTTTTTTAGAGGGCATCTAAAACTGAAAGAATTCAAAACGGACCAGTAGAGTCTGAGATTAGCAAGTTCAAACAAACAAACGAACAAATTCATCAGCTTTATAATATATAGCTGTCCAGTTGAATATCTGAATTATTGCGATTAGAGTTATATATTTGAGTTTAAATAATATCAAACGAACTAACTAACCCTTCAGCTTTATAGATATACTGGTTTGGATGTTTCAATAAAGATAACATATCTTTATCGGAACCCTATTTTTTTCCAAAATAAAATATAGTCTATGTTACTCGTGGATAATGTAGCTTTCGAATAGTGAAAGTTTTTTAAAATCGGTTCAGTAGTTTTTGAGCCCATTCATTACAACCAAACAAACAAACAAAATTTTTTCTCTTTATAATATTAGTGTAGATTATCGTTGCGAAAGTTTGTAAGGATATGTGTGTGTGTTTGTTACTCTTTCACGCAAAAACTACCGAACCGGTTGCAATGAAATTTGATAAGTAGACAGCTGGATAACTGGAATATCATATGGGCAACTGTTTATCCCGATATTCCTACGGGATACGGACTTACGTGGATGATACCGCGGGGCGCAGCTAGTTTAACATAATCTTAAAATCATGCAACAACTATAATTACTGTATACGTTACAATAAACCAGCATAATACAATAATGCTTTGCTATTATAAATGTAATCGTAAAATTGTGAAAACCGTCAGATAACAATGGACTAGATTCTCGTGAGATTGTAATCTGCTGACAAATTGTTATCCGTAACATACGGCTTAGTACGGCATAGGCAAGTAGTTCCTGATATTAGTGCGTTCAAACAAACAAACTCTTCAGCTTTCTAATATTAGTATAGTTTTATATTATTTTGTATAGCTGGTACACTTGGGAAACATAATATCCCGTAACTGTCATGTATGACACAGTCTTTCGAAAAATAATGCGTTACAGTGCAAGTAAATGTTCCGAATCGCAATTTATGGACAGATTACAATCTGAGGGATTTTTTGGTTTTACAGTAACATAGGTATATATTACAGAAAATCATACAGTAATCCATAATCTAGTTTTTTATAGTGAAGCTACGCTATAATCAAGTTTATGACAGCATTGTCTCAAGTGCTTGTCAGTTTTATTGCTTTTTTAACAATGTGTAGTAAAAAATATATTTCCTGTGCGCGTGTATGCCGTCTCACTCTTTCGGTAAGGAAAGAAAGAGATAACGGGAACCAATGTAAGATTTTACCAAAACAAATCTGCTTTGGAAGATACAACTCCATGTTAATATATTCAAAGAAAAACTAACGCGGGTGAAACCGCGGGGCGCAGCTAGTTCTTCATGAATTAGATATTATGCTACTGTAATTTATTTAATAACCACTTATTACATATTGACACAATAAATCTTCTCTTTACACGCATATATACGCTTCTCCTGTATATTTGTATGTAACCGATTCCTTTAGACCCGATTTTGACCCACTTCAAACGGACAGATTGAATTCAAACTCTGTACACTTATCGCGGATCGGTGACAATACAATAGTTCCATGAGTTTATCTTATTGTCCTGATTAGGATCGGGCGGGATTCAATAATTTCTTTCCTTCATACGTAAAACATAATCTGTATAAGAGCAAATGAGACAATCTGCATAAGTTTTTTTTATGTCACCGTCGGCAATGGAGCTGGTGGGAAGCCTGATGGTAAGCGCCTCCACCGTCCGTGGACATTTGGAGAGGCGTAAGGTTTGCAATGGAATGGATTGTCGACTTTAAATTGGAAAGGGATTAAGAAAGGATAGTCGAGAGGAATAAAGGAAAGGAATAGGAAGGGAAAGGAATAGAATATGGGCCTCCGGCTCCCCCACTCACCGCACGAAACACAGCAGAATGCTATTTCACGCCGGTCTTCTGTGGGGTTGCGGTACTTCCCCGGTGCGAGCTGGCCCAATTCGTGCCGAAGCGTGCTCGACGACCACAATAAAAGTTGTTTTAGTTTAGTTGATTCTATTATTTGAGCGTGTTTTTTAGTTTTATAAACTAAATTTATTACTATTTGTTCTCAATTGCCATACATTACACATGAGTTATTCCAATTATGACAGTTAATAAAAAAATCCGAACGTGATATTTCAACAACCTTGTAATTAGTAACGCTATAGAAAAACTATCACTAACATTACGATATTTTCATAAACACTAGACTATATAACTCATGTATGTTCCATTCTGTTAGTGAAAGTATTTTCAAAGTCGGTTAAGTGCTGTTCAGATACAACATACAAACATACAAATATTTTTCTTTATTATATGTGGTAGTCGAGCACGCTTCGGCACGAATTGGGCCAGCTCGCACCGGGGAAGTACCACACCCCCACAGAAGACCGGCGTGAAATAGCATTCTGCTGTGTTTTGTTCGGTGAGCAGGGGAGCCGAAGGCCCGTATCCTTTTCCTTCCCCTTCCCAGTCCTTTCCTTTATTCCTCTCGCCAATCCTTTCTTAATCCCTTCCCAATTTAAAGTCGGCAATCCATTTGTAGAGGCGTAAGGTCTGTAATCGACTTTACGCCTCTCCCAATGTTCATGGGCGATGGTAGCGCTTACCATCAGGCGACCCACCAGCTCCATTGCCGACTGTGACATAAAAAAAAATACTAGATTTTGCCGATTAGTTAAATATATGTTATTATACATAGAAACCTTTTTTAATGACATATATATGGACATTTGGTCTGCAATCGACCTTACGCCTCTACACTTGCCGACTTTAAATTGGTAAGGGGTGAAGAAAGTATTGATGATGGGAAAGGACTTGGATGGGTAAGGAAGGATATGAACCTCCAGCCTTCCTCTTGAATCTATTAAAAAAATCTCATCAAAATCCGTTGAGTAGTCTTAAAGATTAAAGCATACGCAGGGACAGAGAAAGCGACTTTGTTTTATACTTTATGGCAGAGCAAGGAAAGGAGATAGGCCTGGTGTTAAGTGGTCACCACCGCCCATAAACACTTGTAACACTACTATGCACTACATATCTGTTACTATGTAGTGAAGTCGAGTGTAGACTAGCTTGACGCCCGCGGTTTTGCCTGTTATTACCGGAGAAACGAGTTAGTGAAGTCGTCGAAGTGGTCCAATGGGCAATTCGACCTTAACTACGTTTTTGAAGATTTTTAGAGGTCAAATAACAATTATTAGGTGGTAATAATACCAATGTATACAATAGGGACATCTGTGTGAAAAAATGTGTTCAAACAGTATACAAAATACAAAGTATGTTTAGAATTGTTGACAGACAAACGGACACTTGTCTCAATATTTATAGATACGGCGATATGTTTGTAATCATTAGCAGTTCCAACCGGTTACGCTTTACCGACTTTGCGAAAGAGGAGTGCGTCTCTTGTTTTGCAATTTTTCAGTCATATTTTACTTAGTAATTTAATCAGTAAGTTTAAATGTTTAAACATTAAAGACTTTTTAACGGATTTTAAACGCGATTTATTCATTATATTGTTAACCCGACGTTTCGAACACTTAACAGCGAGCGTGGTCACGGGGAAACACTTTTTTTAATTTCTAAATGTATAATACTCGCGTAAAATCAAACATAAGAAAATACTAAGTTTAAATGTGTTTGATTGATTATATATGACAGCGGGCAACTGAGCTGGCGGTTCGCCTGATGGTAAGTGATCACCACCTCTGTGGATGCGCTGCCACATTCAAGGGGTAAGGGATAAGGGTCGGGGTTCGCGACCGGGCGAGCGTGCAGAAAATAAATAGATTTTTCAATTTATCTGCGCATGTGGATAACATCACCACTGTTCAAATGGCGAAGGAAAACATCGTCGGGCATGTCCAAGAATCAAAAGTTCGACATGTGACATCTGCCCGCACTTGGTCAGCGTGCTGGATTATGGCCTGAACCCACATAGGAGGCGTCTGTCCCTGCAGTGGGAACATATAACTGATGATGATGATGATATATTATGTATATTTATATAATAATAAATGTAGAATAACTAACAACATAAAGATACAGGACTTCCGCGTTTTTTTATCGTAACTGTCTGTTATATAGACTTCAACTGTTTAAATATTGTTTAATATCACAAGTTAAACTGTTGTTAAAATGGTTTATCTATTTAACTATAAGATTATAATGACATTTTGTTGTCTTATTATATAGGTAGGATTGTATACATATTTTTTTAAGAGCATGTGATTTTAATTAAACAATCTCACATACTAAAAAATTGTATTTATAAAAGAATTCAAGTGTAATCATATACTTTAATATGTCAATATTTAAAGGTGTTTCCGTTTGTTGAATTTTTTATGACTAAAAAAACCGCCAGATAATTTTTTTTAGTTTAATTCAATCGCCTTTTACGACCTTTTATTTGACATCTATATTGCTAGGGAAAGTGAAAAATAAATCACAGCCTTAGCGGGCGCCATGTTGTTTTTTCACATGTCAATATCCGTATAACATAGCAATATATTTATTTTAATTATATATTTATAACATATCTATTTCTTGCTTTTTATCTGTATAATTTCTATCATTGGTGTGTTGTGATGTCCATGATAAATAAATGATTCTTTCTTTCTTTCAATATACATACATATGAAAAACCCGGTGCCAGCCACGTCTAATGGTAGTAGATAATATATAAATACTACCTTCTTACTACATAGTATCACATGCTAATCTATTGACAGTAGTCTTCTGAGTAATTTAGGAGTCGGTACAATTTTTGATATAAAATGTTTAACAGTTGGCGAATTTTATTTATTAACTAGCTGTTGCCCGCATTTTCGTCCGCACCGTTTTAATAAATTCTCATGATTCAAATTTTCATCCCCTATTTTATCCCCTTGGGGGTAGGTATTTATCAAAATATTTTCTTAGCGGGTGCCTACGTTACAACATCTATCTGCTTGCCAAATTTCAGCCCGATCCGTCCAGTGGTTTGGGCTGTGCGTTGATAGATCACTATATATATATATTCTATATATATAAATGGTATATATTTTAATATGGTTTGGATGTTAATTATATTTTGAATGTTTTATGTCTATTTAGGAAAAAAATAAAACCCGATATAAGCAAAGAGAAAAAAGGAAACCATCTAACTGACCTGGCCATAATCCCCATCCAGACCGGTATGCAGCCAGACGGTGAGGTGGTTGGTCTTGTTCTTAGAATCCCCGAACGGACCCGTGAGGGTCACAGACACACTGAATGTCTCGTTGGTCGTATCTAGAAGATATTCTGTGAGGGAATAACAAATATTTTTTATTCAAACGTGAAAGAACGAAAGAAAGAAAAATAAACATTTATTTATCATGTATCAGGTTCTAAAAATTATATTAACCGACTTCAAACAAGGAAGTCATCATCAGAATGGGACTGTATCTTTTTTGGGTCTGATACCTTAGAACCTTCACGTTAAGGTTCCAAGACTTTCGACGGATGGATGGATATTGAGACCTTTTTTTTTATTTGAAAGCTAACAATTTTAGCTGGTTTAGGTTTTGTTAAAAATTATAAATCAACATGAAGCCTGACCACATGGTAACAGAATTTTTAAGTCAGTCCACTAATTTTGGGGTAAATCGTAACAAACAAACAAAAGGTTCGTCTTTTTATTAATTAGTAGATATAATTAGTAGATATAATTAGTAGATAAAATTAGTAGATATAATTAGTAGATATAATTAGTAGATATAATTAGTAGATATAATTAGTAGATATAAATCGTCGCATTGATTACCTTTTATTTCTCCACTATTCACAGCGGTATGCAGCACGACGTCTACTTTTTCTCTATTCAGAAGTAGTGCTACTGTGAGCAGCGCCCAGCATGCTACTAAGCCTGATAGCTTCACTATACGCAATATTTTTGCGAACTGTAAAAGAAAGAAAGAATAAAGGAAAGAAAAACACTTTGACGGGTGTATGGTGGTGGCTCAGTGGTGAGGACCTTGGACTTAAAATCGACAAGCCGGGGTTCGAGACCAAGGGAGCGTGTTGGAAATAAATTGATTTTTCAATTTATCTGCACATGTGGTAACATCACCACTGCTTAAAACGGTGAAGGAAAACATCGTGAGGAAACCGGCATGTCCGAGAATCAAAAGTTCGACGACATGTGACATCTGCCCGCACTTGGCCAGCGTGCTGGATTATGGCCTGAACACTCTAGGAGGCCTGTGTCCCAGCAGTGGGAACATATGATGATGATGAAGTTACTTCGATAATAATGAAGATTTACCTGTCTCTTCTTAGCTGGTTTTTGTGTCTTCTCTTCCTTTGTATTATTTGGTTCCAACGCCCTGGATAAAAAAATATACGAATAAATGCAAGATTTGGAATACATCATTATAATTTAAATAATATAGGAGAATTTTCTACCCGCGGATTTGCACACATTATTATATTATCTTGTGAAAGTTGTACAAAACATAAATTGGAAATTACACCTTTTGTGGTGGCAATAATGTTCAAACTCTATTGTATCGTTCATTGGACTCTGCCTAATAAAAGCGCAGACAGTGTTTTGCTTCAGACAAATTTGTATGTAAAACAAGTAATAACAATTTGTTTATTTGTTTCAAAAATATAACAACACAATAAACAGCTACAATGTTGCACCGTCAACGATCCCCAGTGTTGCGAGGCTTTCTCTTTCATCGTTATAAACAAATGATTTCAAAATAATTGTGTGTTTATTGTATGACTAGCAGCGCCCCGCGGTTTCACCCGCGTAGGTCCGTATCCCGTAAGAATATCGGGATAAAAAGTTGCCTATATGCTATTCCAGTTGTCCAGCTGTGTACGTACCAAATTTCATTGCAATCGGTTCAGTAGTTTTTGCGTGAAAGAGCAACAAACACACACATATCCTTACAAACTTTCGCATTTATAAAATTAGTAGGATGTCTGTTACGCGTTGATACCTTCCGTACTTGCTATCTTCTTTGTGGTCATGGTGGAAGATTTCAGACGTTTTTCTCGTGAAGATATTGTGATTTTCCTCAGTATTAATCTCTGGTGACTCCAATTTGCCTAAAAATATAAATCGATTAAAAATTAAAGAATCTCTTGCAGTTCGCCCGTCGTACAGCCTATGTCACTCAATAAAGATGAAGCTTTCTAATGATAAGAGTTTTTGAAATTGATCCAGTAGTTTTATGTGAAAACATTACAAACATACATGTAATACAATACTGTTACCTCATTATCATGTTAGAAGTTATATATATCAGTAGAAGTTTAAGATGGCGTTGACCAGACCGTCTTCATCATCATCAGCCCATTTATGTTCACACTACTGGGACACATGCCTTTTATGAGGGTTCAGGCCATAATGGCCACGGCCAGGCCACGCTGGCCAAGTGCGGGTTGGTAGATGTCACATGTCGTCGAACTTTTTGATTCTCAGACATGCCGGTTTCCTCACGATGTTTTCCTTCACCGTTTAAACAGTGGTGATGTTATCCACATGCGTATATAAATTGAAAAATCAATTCATTTCCTGCACGCTCGCCCGGTCTCGAACCCCGACTTATCAATTTTGAAGTCGGAGGTATTTTCCACTGAGCCACCACTGCTTTTACCAGATCAGACCGTAACCTATTACAAATATTCTCTGGGGGTCGAACCCAGAAGTTTCTCTGATTTAGGACGTCATTTATTTTTTTTTTTTAGCATACATAAAAATAGTCCGAATATGTGATGAAATCGTGCGAAATCCGGCATATCGTAGAATCAACAGTTCGACGACATGTGACATCTGCCAACCCGCACTTGGCCAGCGTGCTGGATTATGGCCTGAACCCTCATATGAGGCCTGTGTCCCAGCGGTGGGAGTATATATAGGCGGATGATAATAAGAAATGGCTTTATACCACGACTTCACCTGTGTTACCCAGAAAATATGGTATTCCCGATTGTAAACTATTTTTTTGCCAAATTTTAGAACCGATTTAACGTTTAATTATAACTAACGATGCCTTTATATCAAATTTCTTCAGTGGTTTAGGAGTAAAAGCATTAGAAACAGACAGATTTACATACTAAAGATATCAGTATCGAGATCCACAAATGACATTCGACTCACCATGCCTCTGTTCGTATAGCTGCTTAAACGGCGCAAGCGCTGGATCGTGTTTGATGGAATCAGGTAGATCTAGCCACACTTCCAGGCTGCCTGGAGTTAGGTCACTGCACGATACCATAGAGTAAATACTTGGTGTTTCGCATTTTTTCTTCTTCAGTATGTTTAGGAAAGACATTTTTATTACATTGTTTTGACTTTAGGTTTAATTGTAATTCACTTGTTTACAAATTGAATTTCACTTTTAACCACTGTACACTTAGAGATACTTAGTGTGCACTGTAAAAACTTATTAAGTTATATTTAAGTACGGGAGTTTTGTTTAGTTAAATGCTAACCTTTTTATGATAATAAAATACTTTTTTCTGATATAGCACACACGTATTGTAATAACTTTAATATATAATGTACTAGCTGCGCCCCGCGGTTTTACCCGCGTAAGTCCGTATCCCGTAGGAATATCGGGATAAAAAGTTGCCTATATGTTATTCCAGTTGTCCAGCTGTCTACGTACCAAATTTCATTGCAATCGGTTCAGTAGTTTTTGTGTGAAAGAGCAACAAACGCACACACATCCTTACAAACTTTCGCGTTTATAATATTAGTAGGATTAGTAGGATAGTAGGATCAGACTTTTATTTCACTACATAGTATAAAACAAAGTCGCTTTCTCTGTCCCTATGTCACTATTTATGATTATTAATAGTTTTAAAGAATTAAACATACATACAGATTTAAGCAACAGATTTTGATGTGTTTTTTTTTAATAGATAGAGAGATTCAAGAGGAAGAGGTATATGTATGACAATATCCATTAAACTACTCCGAATTTAACGCGTGCGAAGCCGCAGGCGAATGCTAGTAAATGAACAAATATACATTCAAATTAAATAAATTTATTTCCTTTAAAATCCAATGCATATTTTATTCTATCAATAAAACGTGTTATGCTTAACTTTTTGAAAAAATAATTTATCTTATTTGTTGTTTTAAAAATTACATCACTTAAGTGATAAATTATCCATATAAGTTACAACTTAAGGTCATAAAAGATGCCCTTTTCTAAACCTACTAATAAAGCCTTTTTGAAACCTTTAAATTGAATTATTACATAATATGTTTTTGTGTCCTTTCATAAATCTTCAATGTTACACATATTTTTATTTTAAGTATATCTAATATATAAAATTCTCGTGTCACAGTTTTCGTTGCCATACTCCTCCGAAACGGCTTGACCGATTTTGAT
>NW_024045131.1:525206-528292 GCF_012273895.1 Zerene cesonia | reverse complement strand
ATATATAAAATTCTCGTGTCACAGTTTTCGTTGCCATACTCCTCCGAAACGGCTTGACCGATTTTGATGAAATATTTTTGTGCTTATCCGGTATCTATGAGAATCGGCCAATATCTATTTTTCATCTCCCTAAATGATAAGAGTAAGGCAGAACAGCGTTTGCCGGGTGCAGCTAGTATATTGTAAATATATATTGCAAAGCTGAAGAGTTTGTTTGTGTGAATGAGATATCTCAGGAACTTCTACTACGGACAGATTTCAAATGATAAGTGATCCCTGCTACAGGCGGTATATGTACCACGAGCGAAGCCAGGGGGGATGGTATGTTGAAATATATAATAGTACTAGACGCCCGTCCCGGATCAAGATTCCTGTTTTATCCCAAGGGTAAATGTTCATACCCTGTCTGTATATTAAATCACACCAAAACCCGTTCAATAGTTTCAGCGTGATTGACACACAAACATACAAACAAACAAACTTTCACATTTATAATATTAGTGTGTGTGATGATTGTTATTTGTGCTCAAGGTAACTTACAAGTCTGTTAATAAACAAACAAAAAAAGCACAGGTAACTGCATTATTATCAACAGTCCTACGAATATCTGTTTAGACATTCTGAAGGTATGCACAGACGGATGTAAACATATTGTAATAGTAAACAGAACGTGACACAATCTACAATGACCAGCCTTCTCGGAAATGATAAGCGTGTTGCAGTTAAATACGAAGAAATGGCAATTTAGATAGTGACCGGAACTTCTTTCAACCGACGACCCAAAAGGGGGTTGTCAATTCGACTGGTTTTTTTTGGCTTCGTTACTCGATAACTCGTGTGACTTGTGATCTATACTTATAATATGATGCTGAAGTGTTTGTTTGGTTGGTTGAACGCGCTAATCTCATGAACTGCTGGTCCGATTTAAGAATTATTTCAGTGTTAGATAGGCCGTTTATTGAGGAAGACTTTTAGCTATATACGCTAAATGGTAACCATTTTAGCATATTTTTTCCTTACGTTTTTTTTACGGTCAAATAAATATATTTAAAAGTATGCCAAACTTTAACTGACTTCGAAAAAAGAGGATCTATAACATGCATTCAGAAGCCACATTTGATATTTTTAAACTTCAAACTGTCAAAACTAGACCAAATTTAAATGCGAGCACATGGGAGGCACGAGCTATCAATTGAAAAAGGAATCACAAAGATCGGTTCATCCAGTAAATAGTTACAAGGTAACGAAAAGAAAAACAAAAAAAAAAATACAATCAAATTGACCTATAACAATAACCTCCTATTTTCAAGTCTCTGGATCAAGTGAAGTTATCCTACTAATATTATAAATGCGAAAGTTTGTCAGAATGTGTGTGTTTTTGTTGCTCTTTCACGCAAAAACTATTGAACCAATTGCAATGAAATTTGGTACGTAGACAGCTGGACAATTGGAATAGTATATAGGCAACTTTTTATCCCGCTATTCCTACGGGATACGGACTTATGCGGGTGAAACCGCGGGGCGTAGCTAGTATCTTATAAGGAGCGACTCCTTCCGGCTTTGACAAGGTTGACCATAGATAACAAAACATGACCTATTTTATTTAAGACTAGCAGTTCGCCCCGGCTTCACTCGTGGTACATATAAAGCCTTTGTCACTCAGCGAAGTTGCAGCTTTCTAATGGTGAAAGAATTTTTAAAATCGGTCCAGTAGTTTTTGTGTTTATCCATTACAAACAAACAAACAAAATTACAAATTCTTCCTCTTTATAATATTAGTGTAGACAATTTTAAACTCAAAAATAACAAGACACAAACAAACACACAAATAACATTCCAATTTATTCGTACAAAAACGCTGTTATTTTGAATTCTTAAACATAATTTTATTTAAATTTAAATATGTCCTACTAATTATGAATATGAAAGTTAATTTTAAGGCCCGTATGTTTGTTACTCTATCACTCTACAACAGCTGATCGGATCTGTATGAATTATACTACTACAGAGATAGATTATAGTCTAGATTAGTACACATATAAGATTTATCTAGTACTAGCTGCGCCCCGCTGTTTCACCCGCTTAAGTCCGTATCTATCCATATAATATCCGTAGGAATATCAGTCTACGTATCAAATTTCATTGCAATCGGTTCAGTAGTCTGCGTGAAAGAGCAACAAACACACACACATCCTTACAAACTTTCGCATTTATAATATTAGTAGGATAGGATAATAGGATATCTAATAAAAAACTACTAAAAAGTCGCTTCAAAACTCATACGGACGAAACAAATTAACTTTCATACAGAAACCGCGGGTCATTCACCTCGCATACTAGTTTGATCCGGTTCGAACCGGTGACGCGAGTGGAAATTTTATCGGCCATGTTGGATTGTGCTGGCGAATATGTTTTGGTCTAGAATAATCTAAATATCTTTTTACAAAGAACGAGAGGATGTTTTTGTATCATAAGAAATGATAGATGATAAGAAAAATGTTTGTATAGTGGACATAACCTCCTTTTAGGAAGTTGGTTAATGGGAAAAGAATAATCTGCTACTTAGGCCCCACCTCTGGGAATGTTCATAGGTGGTGGTGGCATACCATCAGACGAACCACCAGTTCCGTACATAAAAAAATAGTTCCTGAGATTAAGACGTTCAAACAAATAAACTAACTCTTCGCCTTGGCATTATAACTATAGAGTATAGACGTATAAATGCACAGACAGCAAAATGTATATAATATTTTTAATAGACGGTATTATTTAATAATTAAATATTTAAATTCTTCTTTCTTTTCTTTCTTTCTTTCTTCTGAATCTAAGGAAGCGTCCATAAATTACGTGAGACATTTTTCAGGATTTTTTGACCCCCCCCGCCCTCCTTGGTGAGATTTCGTGAGATTTTCCTTAACTCTCTCCCCCCTCCCCAAATCTCACGTGAGATTTTTTGAAATATATTTTGACTATGAACCCATTGGATATAAGAAAGAAAAAGAAAAAATATCCGTCCGCGGGATTTAAAAGGATAAATAACGAATACTAATACATCAAGTTTTGACATATGTAAATTTTTCTAGAAT
>NW_024045131.1:500601-524206 GCF_012273895.1 Zerene cesonia | reverse complement strand
CGGGAAGTGGGAGAAAAACGGGTGTGAGTTACATACATACAAACATACAAGTGAAGCTAATAAAAGCGTGTTAAATACGTGATATTTATTAAAATCCCCCCTCTCCCCCAAGTGAGATTTGGAAAGATTTTACTGGACCCCCTCCCTCCCTTAAACACCTCACGTAATTTATGGACGCCCCCTAACATTTAACAAAGAAACATTTGTGTTTTGTATGTATGCGTGGTCACGGTCATAATATAATGAATAAATCGCGTTTAAAATCCGTTAAAAAGTTTTTAATTTCTAAATGTATAATACTCGCGTAAAATCAAACACAAGGAAATACTATACTGGAGGGAATTCAAAAATTCTTTCATCAATAGAAAGCTGCAACTCCACTGAGTGACAGACACATATATACCGCAAGCAAAGTCAGGGCACCTAGTTAATTAGCATCTGTAATTAGTGTATGTGTGTTACAAACATTGAATGACGACTCATGGTAAAGTTAACAACAGGAAACATTCGTTTAAAGTGGAAAATGAAACCGTTTTTTTTATGAAAACAGCTAAATGTAGAACTCAGTTCGCCCGCGGCTTTGTCTGTTTGTTCGTTTTTATGTCACCGTCGGCGGTGGAGCTGGTGGGTCGCCTGATGGTAAGCGCTAGCACCGCCCGTGGACATTTGGAGGTGTAAGGTCCATTGCAGACCTTACGTCTTTACAAATGGATTGTCTTTAAATTGGAAAGGGATTAATAAAGGATTGACGAGAGGAAAGGAAAAGACTGGGAAGGGTAAGGAAAAGGATATGGGTCTCAAGTTCCCCCACTCACCGTACGAAACACGCAGCAGTATGCTATTTCACGCCGGTTTTCCGTGGGGGTGTGGTACTTCCCCGGTGCGAGCTGGCCCAATTCGTGCCGAAGCGTGCTCGACTCACACAAACGATTGTTTCCCATACATTAATTAACAAAGGCCACGTTCCATCGATACAATATTGTAATCATTGAAATAATGTTTCGTATTGGTTGTGATGGTTCTTAATCATCTCAATAGATGGCGTGGGGTGCCCCTTAGGCACATGAAACCGAAAGAGTAGAAGAGATTCGATTACTGTGGCGGGATCACGGGTGGCCGAGAGGCTAGGCGCTGCTACGGTTTGGCAAGAAGACGCGGGTTCGAATCCCGCCTCGCGATCAAAAGTTTTCATCAATTGATATTTAAACTGAAAATTAGACTGTGACTATCATATTTCTGACATATATGAAAATTTCGTCAATGTGATATTAAATTTAGATTTCATGATCACTTGTACAAGTTACTACATAACTTAGTCACGATGTTTAACATGACTACTTAATTGTGTTAATAAGAAATAAACAGACAAATAGTCTGTATATTTATATACAAATAATATATACATAAACGTAAATATTTCCTCGTTTTTCTTTTTCTTATTCTTAAATTCATCGTATAGACCTGTAGAGTGTGTTTGTTTGAACGCTAACCTCAGGAACTACTGGGCCGATTTCAAATATCCCTTCACCGTTGGATATGTAGGCGATCTCTAAGTAGATATATGATATTATAAAGCAAGTGCAGCCGGGGCGGACCAGTAGCTATCTTATTTCTTACTATCTTACTAATATTATAAATGCGAAAGTTTGTAAGGATGTGTGTGTGTTTGTTGCTCTTTCACACAAAAACTACTGAACCGATTGCAATGAAATTTGGTACGTACATAGCTGGATAACTAAAATAACATATAGGCAACTTTTTATCCCGATATTCCTACGGGATACGGACTTACGCGGGTGAAACCGCGGGGCGCAGCTAGTAGGATATATTTTTTCCCGGAAACGCTGCAAGGCCATAGCCCATTAACCTCGCACTGCGAATGACATTTTTTATATTTGATTTAATAAAACATAAACTAAACATTGTAGACTAGGAAAAACGAAACAAACTATAACAATTAAATAAAATACAGTGCTTTTAAAGCGTTAATATGATAATTTATTTCATACTAGACTCGCGTCCCGGCTCCGCCCGGATATCAAGATTCCTGTTGTATCCCAAGGGAGCATTTAATCGGGATAATAAGTATCCTATCACACAAGTCAGCTCATACCCTGTCTGTATACCAAATTACATCAAATTCCGTTCAGTAGTTTCAGCGTGATTCACGGACGAACATCCAAACAAACAAACTTTCACATTTATAATAGTGTGATCTATATAAATAAAAATGTATCGCCAAATGTTAAACGTAAACTAGGGAATGGCTCGACCAATTCGACTATTTTTTAAACATTTTTTCTAAGACACAACGAAGGTTCTAAGGAGGGAAAAACGTACCACGGGTGAAGCCGCGGCGAATCGCTTGTTTTTATATATAAGTACTCAATCTAGCTGTTCGCCCCGGCTTCACCCGTGGTACATAAACCTCATAACACTCAATAATCACATATATGTCCCAAGGTGGAAGAAATTTTAAAATCCAGTTGATCCTGAGGTTAGCACGCGCAAACAAATAAACAATAACAATAAGTTTTAAACAACATCAACCAGCGTGATTTCGTCACTCAAAAACTATTGAACCGATTTAGATGAGATTTTGTAAAAAAAAAGTTATTTGAGTTGAAAATTTTACGAACAAAATAGTATCTATAAATAATTACACTATCTTATGACCTAATTTTTTTCCCCATTTCTAGATGAGGGCTTTCACCCCATACATATATATAGATAACTGGCGATTGCCCGCGGCTTCGCACGCGTTAAATTCGGAGTAGTTTAATAGATATTATTATACATATAAACTATCCACTTGAATCACTATCTATTAAATAACCCCACCAAAATCTGTAGCGCAATTTTAAAGATCATAAAGACACACAGACGGCGAAAGCGACTATGTTTTACACTATGTTGTGATTGGACGAAGTCTCAGCAAAATGCTAAGCACATAAAAATGTTAATTCTAAATGTAATAGCAATAGATAACTTCATTATCTGAAGTGCTCCTATATCTGATAAAAATGTGTTTTCTGGAAAAAACCGGTTTGCGTCACTAATAAATATCGATTTATTTTATCGGTTATCTTAATAGAAACAACCCTAGAGCTTGATACTTAGTTATTGCAGATTGTAATCTATCTTTGTGTCAAATTTCATACAGATACGATAAGCCGTTTTCACGTGAAAGAGTAGCAAACATCCATACATCCATACTTACAAACTTTCGCGTTTAATATTCGTAGGATAGCCTTCTACAATAAACGGAATTGTAAACACAAAAATAATTTTTCAAGCAGTTCCTGAGATTACCACAAACAAATAAATAAACTCATAAGTTAAATATAAGTATGTGTATTTAGAATTTAAATAAATACTTACGATTATGTAAATGAAATATTTCTATATTATAATTAATTATGAACGAATTGTCATTAAAACTTTAGCGGTTTATAGTTAATCCATTACAAACAAACGAAACAAAAATAAATCCGTACTAATATTATAAAGCTGAAGGGTTTGTTTGTTTGAACACATTATTCTCAGGAACTACTTGTCCGATTTGAAAAATTCTTTCAGTGTTAGATAGCCCATTTGTTGATGAAGGTTATAGGCTATATATGTGCCACAGGCGAAGCCGGGGTGGACCGCTAGTATGCATATGAAACTAAAAAGTAACTTTAATGATAGAATTAATTACTATGTCTCCGCTATTATATATTTATAAGGAAATTATGGAATCCCGGCGATACTAATCAGGATAATAAGATAAACTCATGAAACTATTGTATTGTCACCGATCCGCGATAAGTGTACAGAGTTTGAGTTCAATCTGTCCGTTTGAAGTGGGTCAGAATCGAGTCTAAAGGCGTCATGAGGAGGTTACATACAAACATACAGGTGATGCTGATAAAAGCGTGTTTAGAATCAAATCTTGTGTCTGTTTGTAGACTGGTTTATTATCCTACTAATCCTACTTCCTACTAATATTATAAATGCGAAAGTTTGTTAGGATGTATGTGTGTTTGTTGCTCTTTCACGCTAAAGCTATTGAACCGATTGCAATGAAATTTGGTACGTAGACAGCTGGACAACTGGAATAACATACAGGCAACTTTTTATCCCGATATTCCTACGGGATACGGACTTACGCGGGTGAAACCGCGGGCGCAGCTTGTAGCTAATGTAAGTCAAACTCCATATAAGTCGAACAAAGGAGCTGTTCACAGAATGACATAACTCAGACTTCTTCTTAATGAATAACTTCTTTATATGGATAACTAGTAATTTTCCGCGAGTTTGTCTAGATAAATCTTATCTAATTACCTTATATGTTAAACTGAGTTTGTTTATTTGCTTAATCTCAGGAACTTGTGGGCTAGGAAACAGGGTACGGATAGGAATATAGAATGTCCGGGGTTTTTCCGTATAGTTCCCGTCCCTGTGAAATTTTATAAAAAACTACCTTCCTCGGGTGTCAAGCTATATCTATACCTAATTTCATCCAACTCTGCTCAATGGTACACGAGTTAAGCGCATACAAACAAACACTTCAGCTTATAAGAACACTGGATGCCCTAGGTAGGTATAAGCTAGGTATATGTCACGGGTGGCTTCATGTAATATGAGAATGTAATATTTACTTGAATCGATAAAAACATTATGTAATAAAAGATTATAATGTTTTTTTCTTTACAAAGTGTTCGAAACGTCGGGTTAATAACATAATGAATAAATCGCGTTTAAAATCCGTTAAAAAGTCTTCAATTTCTAAATGTATAATACTCGCATAAAATTAAACACAAGAAAATACTATAATGATTTTAACAAGAAACTTAGAGGCTTTAATTGTCTTAATAAGTCCAAAAGGGACACGGGAGGCACCAGCTTTCAAATAATACTAGCTGCGTCCCGCAGTTTCACTCGAATAAGTCCGTATCCCGTAGGAATATCGGGATAAAAAGTTGCCTGTATGTTATTCCAGTTGTCCAGCTGTCTACGTACCAAATTTCATTGCAATCGGTTCGGTAGTTTTTGCGTGAAAGAGCAACAAACACACACACATCCTTACAAACTTTCGCATTTATAATATTAGTATGAAGGATACTAAAATTGGTTCATCCATTGAAAAGTTATGAGATAACACAATAACGCACAGTTGACTAGATCTCCTTGTTTTTTAAAGTGGGTTAAAAAGTGAAGTTACTACTACTTATCTTGCCACGTATTATAAACGGGAAAGTGTTTGTTTGTCCGTCATTCACAGCGCAATGATGAGGTTTTATGCTATGGTTTTTGTATCTGAAGATAGCTTGGAGGCTGGAGAGTGAGATAGGCTGCTTTATACCGCATATAGAAACATCTCATTCCAAAGGGAATTTCCTTTGATTACAAGCGAAGCCGCGGGGGAATGCTAGCTATTTCTCTATTACACATTATACATGGAGAAGTGTGTATGTATGTATGTATCATTTGTATCCAAAGGCTGAACCTATATTGAAAAGTTTTAATATGAATGTTTTATGCGAAAAATTTCAGATTTTGTGAGAAAACAGAACGTGGAAAGGATAGAAAGTGTATTATCTAGATAAAACCTAGGTTACGTTTTATAACTATGAACTATCAGTCAGTGCAAATCCCATCAAGATCTATACACGCAGCGAACATTTTCTCATATACACATAAATACATACCTACATACATATTTTCATTCAAATACAGCGTCAATAGAATAACAAATGTCTGTTCGCGCATTACCCCGAAACAGCTGTGTCTAATTATGCTAATTTATAATTACGCACACACGATTGTAACAAGGAAAATGATTTAAGAGCACTAGTTATTGTAAATGTAATGATTTTAATGATTCACACAGTTCAATGGTTAATATTTTCCACTCGTACAAGGTTCGATTTCCATTGATGTTTCATTTTAATTGATTTGAAACGTGATTAATTCATTAATTCATCAATCTATAGTTAACATTATCAAACTTAAGAGTTTGTTTGTTTGTTGAACGCACTAATCTCAGGAACTACTGGTCAGATTTGAAAAATTCTTTTAGTGTTAGATAGCCCATTCATACCAGATCGCTGGTATCTGATATTAATGTATTTTTATATTACACTATCTGCGCCGTGCGGTTTTACTCGCAGGCGCACCCGCGGGTAATAGAAAGTATTTATATAGCTCATGCCTTATTCTGATATAAAAGCTATATTATTGCAAAGTTTCATTAATCATGTGATATTCAGTACCTTTTACGTCAAAGAGTAACAAACATCCATACTTACAAACTTTCAAGTTTATAATATTAGTAAGATACCTAAGCATAAATCTATCTGACATAGCCAGACATAATATTTCATAACCAACTTCGTCCTGGTATACAGTAAACTCTAGTGGGGATGTGAAAATATATTTAAAATCGGTTCAGTAGATTCAATAGATTTATCTCATTCAGTAGATTTATCTCACTATAATATTAATATTTAGTTTTATAGCATTGAAATGCTTTATAAATGAGATTTTTTATTACGGTTTGGCAAAAAACGCGGGTTCGAATCCAGCGATAAAAAATTTTCTGTTCTTTCAAAATTTCTCTTTATAACATTAGTTAACAAATGAGGAATTTTAATTAGCTTCTTTTAAAAAGCCTATTCACTAAATCTAGAATATGAATTATCACTGTGATAAATTTCATACAGATCGGACCAGCTGTTTTCGTTTGCAATATCATTATCATTTAGCTTTATCTTAATTTTATCTATCTTTCTTTCCTATGATTTAAATCAATTTCTTTTACACGTATTAAATCCTATCCGATCCTACTAATATTATAATCCTACTGTCCTACTAATCCTATCCTACTAATATTATAAATGTGAAAGTTTGTAAGGATGTGATGTGTGTGTTTGTTGCTCTTTCACACAAAAACTACTGAACCGATTGCAATGAAATTTGGTACGTAGGCAGCTAGACAACTGGAATAACACATAGGCAACTTTTATGATATTCCTACGGGATACGGACTTACGCGGGTGAAACCGCGGGGGCGCAGCTAGTTCTCTATAAACTCATCCACAACGCAAAATTTATATAAAAACACAAATGTATATTTAATACATTTACACACAATATAATTCACATAAAAACACACTGTCTACGATGCGGTTTTCACATAAAACACAGTAACTTTAACTCGACTTAATTTCAACTTGTTTCAACTTGTTTCAAGTTATCGAAGGGACGTCTAGCCTTCGTTAGGTCGGACGCAAGACTGACTGTTAATGTACTGAGTTATTGTTATCGCTTTCGGAGACCAAACGACGCTCGTGTACTAGTGTTTTTAACCGACTTCAAGTGAGACGGTTTTCAAAATTTGTGAGTGAACCGTTTTTAATGGTTCTCTTTTTATTTAGAAGCTGATGCCTCCCGTGTGATCCTATTTGTATGGTTTAGTTCTAACAAGGGTAGTTTAGTTTTTTGTTAAAAATAACTTGTGGTGTTGTTTGTGTGATTTATTACTCGACTATGATATACTAGCTGCACTCCGCGGTTTCACCTGCATGTCTGTACGCCGTAGGAATATCGGGATAAAAGTTGCCTATATGTTATGCCAGTTGTCCAGCTGTCTTAATTTCATTGCAATCGGTTCAGTAGTTCTTGCGTGAAAGAGCAACAAACACACACTACCTTACAAACTTTCGCATTTATAATTTTAGTAGGATGTAGGATATAAAATACTAGTAGTGGGAATCTATATGGGCTGATGATGATGAATATCATATAAACTACGTTATTGTTCATAAATAAACAACTGAACGTTATATAAATAACTATCGGTCCGCCCCGGCTTCGCCCGTGGTACATATATAGCCTATTGCCTTCCTCAATAAATGTGCTGTCTAACACTGAAAGAATTTTTCAAATCGGACCAGTAGTTCCTGAGATTAGTGCGTTCAAACAAACAAACTCTTCAGCGTTATAATATTAGTATAGATTAGTCACCAATACTTCAAAGGCGGCCTTGATGCACAGCAATTTCTGCCAGGCAACAAGTAATTAAAAGATTTAAAAGCTCATATTCAGTTATTCACGAAGTATTTATATCACTTTTTTATTAATTGTATATGTCTTTCTTCCAGTAACTACCGCATAAACTGCTATACAGATAGAAATTAAAAACTTTTTAACAGATTTTAAACGCGATTTATCCTACTACTATTATAAAGGCGAAAGTTTGTAAGTATGGATGTATGGATGTTTGTTACTCTTTCACGTAAAAACTACTGAACCGATTGCAATGAAATTTGGTATGTAGACAGCTGGACAACTGGAATAACATATAGGCAACATTTTATCCCGATATTCCTACGGGATACGGACTTACGCGGGTGAAACCGCGGGGCGCAGCTAGTTCATTATATTATTAACCGTTAGTGTTCGAAATGTCGGGTTAATAATATAATTAATAAATCGCGTTTAAAATCCGTTAAAAAGTTGTTAATTTCTAAATCTAATACTCGCGTAAAATCAAACACAAGAAAATACTATGTTATACAGATTTTCATGAAATTTAACACGTTGATAGATCACGAGTTAGAAAAACTGTTCGCACATCTGCGACGGCCTTGCGTAAACAATTTACAGATAAATAGCTAAATGGATAACAAAAAATAATTAGTTTTTAATTTGACAAGTAGCTGCAATAAGAACGTATTTTATAACAGATATATTTACTTAATGGACTTTAAATCGCATTTTAAAAGGTTTTTTTCCAAACAGTGGAGTTAATAATGGCTCTGTATAGAAGACTAGCTGCGCCTTCGGTTTCACACGCGTAAGTCCGTATCCCGTAGGAAGATCGGGATAAAAAGTTGCCTATATGTTATTCCAGTTGTCCAACTGTCTACGTACCAAATTTTATTGCAACTGGTTCAGTAGTTTTTGCGTGAAAGAGCAATAAACACACACACATCCTTACAAACTTTCGCATTTATAGTATTAGTAAGAAGTAGGATAATAGGATAGGATAGGATCCCGTATCCCGAACGAATATCGGGATAAATAGTTGCCTATATATGAATAGGGTTTTAATATTTTTTGCTACAGAACCCTATTTGCTAGAAAGGTTCTATTTAATTTAATTTTTATTTAAATTGACATAAAAAACGGGTTTTAATCACGTTTTTTATTTGAGATTTATCATCACGTCCTCCGAAATGGTTTTATTGTCCCGTGGAAATTAATAATGCGGTCATTAAATAGATTGCTCTACTAATATTATAAAGATGATGAGTTTGAAAGAAAGAAAGAAAGAAAATACATTTATTTATATAAGGTAAAAAAATAAAAAAATATAAAAAAAATTATCTAATTTACAACACACTAAATAAACCTCATATAAACAGGAGATCCACTCAGTATATAAGAGTCTGAGCCCATTAAAGGAACTTAGACTCTCCAATGATTTTCAGTGGACACCACATTGACCCCCGACAGTGGGAGCGTACATCTAAGAATAAAAGAGTTTGTTTGTTTGAACGCACTAATCTCAGGAACTACTGGTCCGATTTGAAAAATTCTTTCAATGTTAGATAGCCCAATCATTGAGGAAGGTTATAAGCTATATATATGATCACGCGCGAAGTCGGAAGAATTTTATATTATTTAACTAGCTGCACGCTCCGGCTCCGCCCGGGTAGTCATTTATCATTATTGATATATCATGTACTATTTTTTAAGTTGGATCAAACTGTACGTGGTGTGAAGATTTGATTAAAATCGGTTGAGTAGTTAAGGAGTCCATCGCGGACAAACAATGTGACATGTAATTTATATATCTGTACTAGCTGACCCGGCAAACGCTGTTCTGCCTTACTCTTATCATTTAGGGGTATGAAATATAGATGTTGTGAATTTACATAAGAATCGGTCCAGCCGTTTCGGAGGAGTATGGTAACTAACATTGGGACACGAGAATTTTATATATAGAAGAAGAAGCAGATTAAGATAATATCTGTTTAAGTGTAGAGTGTAATTAAAATAATTGAAGTTGAGTTTGAGTTTGAGTTAGAACTCACCGATCGTAATCAGTGGACACGTCAGCCTCACAGCTGGAGCCGCTCGCGGCGATGCCTTTCGACCTGAACACTCCCTTCCACTTCCTCCCCCGCTCCTCCACGCTGGAATCCACTATGGACGCAGTGGACGAATTCGCGAACTCCCTGGAACGTTATCATCACAACAATTAGTTCTACGTTTATCACCATCATCATTATCATGCGCAGTCGGGTAAAAGATAGTGCGACGTTCGAGATAAGCGGATATTTAGATCGTGACAGAATCAGTGTTATATCATCTATCGATAAGGATAACTTATCTTCCATTATTATAGATACAGATGCGATTATCGCATCCCACTTTTTATTCGACCGACTTCAAAAAAGTAGGTTTCACTGTTTTTTGTGTTTCATAGCTCATCTACACTAATATTATAAAGAGGAAAACTTTGTTTGTTTGGTCGTAATGAATAGGCTCAAAAACTACTGGACCGATTTTAAAAATTCTTTCACCATTCGAAAGCTACATTATCCACGAGTAACATAGACTATATATGTACCACGGGCGAAGCCGGGGCGAACAGCTAGTAATTTATATGGGGTGAACCGATTTTTATGATTCTCGTTTTGTTTGAAAGCTGGTGCCTAGTTTTTTGTTAAAATTAATTATTATTATTGTTTTGATTGATATACGAGTATGCTATGTTACCGGTCAAATACCTAGGCATTGTATAAAAATTGTTTATGTTCTTAGACTATGCCTAGGTTATATGCGAAACAAATGCTCAAACGCAATGTAAAAAACAAAGAAATGTGCTATTGAACCCTTTTTAACCGACGTCTCATAAATTGAGGTGGTCTGCAAATCGACTGAATTGTTATTTTTTAATCAAGAAAGTAAACAATTGATTAAACGTAGAACGGGTGAAGCTGGGGTGGACAGCTAGTTTATATATAAGCCATTTTAATTTCGAATTCAAGATAGGAACGTAATAAGTTTAAAAAGTTCTCCAAAACAAACAAAAATATCTTATAATTAGGTTAATTATAATTTATTTAATACAATTTAAAACAATTTAAAGCGGCGTCATCTTTCATATTTAATTTTGTGACAACACATTGTAAAACATAGTTTCTAATTATGTTGATTGTGATTTGTTCAAAATCTAAACAGATACAGGAGGAAAACGTAATGTCCACACAGAGGTAATGAAACGACTTACATAAATTGGCTCGTTAAAAAACTTGAATTAAACAGGCTTCTTTCAATTAAAATTCCGTTCAAATACAGCGGTCAAACGCAAGACATTTTTGTTAATGTTAATTTTATCTACCTACATTTTTTAATACCTTCAATAATTAGGTGATTAACTTCTATGTCTAATATTCATTCAAGAATAAATTCTTTATAAATTATATTTTAGAATACATCAGTAAAAATTTAAATATTATTAATAGAAACGTTAAGTATTATCAAAAATACAAAATTTGTAGAGCTATTAGTAAAAGCGCCATCTAGTACAACCAGATTAAATTTACAAAAACTCCATGTTACACGAACAAAAATGACCTGTTTTTTAACTAGATGGCGCTGAAACAAACAAATTGTTCCCTACATATTTATACGATGGCGGTAACATTTTATCAATATTTACGATGACTTGATTCCCTCTCGTTTCAACATACGGCTTAGAGTGAGATGGAGCACACCGTGGAATCACAGAATACATTTTCCCCATTGTTTTTTGCATGCCCTGTGTTTTGGTTGTGAACATTGTGTGAAAAAAAAAACTTTTAAACACGATATGTACAAAATTGAGTGTGATATTCGTTTTTTGTCAACAAATTACTTGAAGGCTGCCTTGCGGTGATAATAATATAGTTGTGTTCTTGTGGTTTTCCTCATAAATAGGTAAGTTCTCATAATAACAAATTAAATTATTAGTGGACCCCATTATTTACGTTCATACGTAATAAAATGCATATATTTAGGCTTATAAACTCTAAACTAAACACAAATACTGAATAATTATCGTTTGAAAAACAACGATTAGCCAAGTTAAGTAGATCGATCAAACGAATACCTACAGTGGTACATTATTTCAAATAGAAGGCCTTGGCTTGTGTTTCCGACTTACACAATATAATAAGTTACTTAAACATTATGTGTAGGTGTTAAACTATATAAAATAATTATCAATTTCTAAGTTTATCTGTTCCTATGAATGTACGAAGAAATTTTATTCAAATAAGAATAAGTTATCCAGCTAGTATGATTCATAAACTAAATTTATAGTATTTATATTTAGAGAAGCTAGATCTAGTTTTTAAGGTAACGCAAGAAGTTATTTGTTGTATATAAAGATTCAAAAGGGTTCTAAAACATATATATATATATATTTATGTATCTCGGGAGATAAGAGATAAAATAAGCTTAAATGGATGTTTAAATCACAATATATTGTTATATGGTTAAGCGTCAATTACGTCAGAATAAAAACGATTTACAACCACGCGGACGAAGCCACGGGCTGCAATTATTTTAAAAAACTAAAGTGAAGTTTTCGAAAAAGATTTTATATTGGTAAGTATCTTATACTCATAAAGTAGTTGAGCGCCGCGGTTTCACCCGCGTAAGTCTGTATCCCGTAGGAATATAAACAAACACAAAATAATACTATATAAACTATTATAATCCTGCAACATGAATCCCTTTTTTATTTCAAAGCTGGTACCTTCCGCCATTCCGTATACAAAATAATTTAAAGTCCACTGTATACACTTTTATAAAGAAGTAATTAAATATACCAACGATCAAATTTACGTCCATTATCTAGTCAAAATAATTAAAATGTTATATAAAATAAAATTAATTACCTACCTAATATGCAACTGCGAACATTAACCGATTACACAAAAAAACATGCACCAAACTTGAGATTTATACAGATAATTATCAAAAACCGGTATTTTTCGATTTACAGAACCGGTTGTGTGACTTACGTTTTTTAAAACCACATGTTTAGGTTTTGCGGGGCCAAAAATCGAAACTTGGATAAAACTCTGGTATCACTGTTGCCTCCTAAACGGCTTAACGGATTTCTATTGAGTTTTCTGATGATAGATTGCAATGAAATTTGGTACGTAGACAGCTGGATAACTGGAGTAACATATAGGCAACTTTTTATCCCGATATTCCTACGGGATACGGCAGTGGCGGATTTACCAGCAGGTTGAGTAGGCTCGAGCCTAGGGCGGCAGATTTTGGGGGCGGCAAATTTAGGAAACAATTTTTTTTTTTTTTTTTTCACCTCATAGAAATCAAAAAAATTTTTTTATGACGGTTTTCAGCTGACGCCTGCAACAAATTTTGTCGATGACTTTTCTCTCTCGCTTGTCTTTGCACATTTCGGGAGTAGCGAACTTCCACTTGCATTGTAAAAGTAATGTATGAAATGACAATTGTTGAGGCAAGGGCGGCAAAAACTATTCAGCCTTTACCCTGAAAATTTGTAAAACCGCCACTGGGATACGGACTTACGCGGGTGAAACCGCGGGGCGCAGCTAGTGTTGATAATAACAGTGTGTTAATTATGAATTAGCATCTATTAGGAATTTAACGCGTCATCACTTGAATAAGTTAGTGAAATGTTGTGATACATTGACTCTATATCTTTTTGTTTATACTAGACACTCGTCCCGGCTCCGCTCGGATATCATGCTCCTGTTTTATCCCAAGTGAAGTGTGTGTGAAGTCCCGTGTCCCCTCGTGGGGTATGGGGCAGATGATGTACATCCGTTTCACTGATCGATTTTCTTTAGGGACAAGTAGGTGATCAGCCTTCTGTGTCCTGCCAGACCGAGACATTTTTTTTTTGTGCGTCCCCACCGGGAATCGAACCTAGGACCCCTCGGTTATACGCTCACACGTTAACCACTGTGCCAAGGAGGCGGTCGGTGTTTTATCCCAAGGGAGCATTTATTTGTGTTAATTCAGTTGTTTCAGCGTGATTGACGGGCAAACAAACACAAACTTTCATATTTTTAATATAAGTGTGTGTGTTTTAACGTGTTTTAAACGCGTTTTATTCTTAACTAACACTCCGCCCCGGGTACACACGTGGCTTCTTCTCGAAATAGACAATCATCTATACATATACATCCATCCATCTATACTTACAACCTTTCGCGTTTATAGTATTAGTAGGATAATATAGTAAATAACATATACCTATAGCTATACTAAGTGTTGCTTGCAGCTTCGCCCGCGTGGTCATAATATATATTCATGATACAAACTCTCATCCCCTGTTTTATCCCCTTGGGGGTAGAATTTAAAGCGCAGTGCATCGCAGAAGCACTATCCTTACACTGTTCACGGGCGCTGGTGATCCCATACCATCAGGCGAACCACCAGCTCAGTTACCCCCACGACATAAAAAAGGACCAAAAATCGTTTCATTGCGTGCGGGAAAGAAGTACAAACAAACACACTTCCGCATCTATAAAATTAGTAAGAATATAAAAATAATTTCTTATCTTTCTAGATCACAATGAAGACTAGACTTACTTCGATGACATACTTCGGATTCACGGCGATGGACCGCCGCCTGTCGAACTCCATGCTCCCGTGGCTGTTGAGGGAGATACGGGCCACTGGGACACGGGAAAAGGTAAGGAACGGGAACCGGTGAGGATTGTAACATAATCAGTTGAAAAGTTATAAGGAATATGACGTGAAATGGCATTATTGTTTTGTACTTACTACTTCCTACTAATATTATAAATGCGAAAGTTTGTAAGGATGTGTGTGCGTTTGTTGCTCTTTCACGCAAACACTACTGAACCGATTGCAATGATATTTGGTACTTAGACAGCTGGACAACTGCAATAACATAAAGGGTAATTTTTGTCCCGATATTCCTACGGGATACGGACTTACGCGGGTGAAACCGCGGGGCGCAGTTAGTGTTACATATTATGTAGAATTAAAATATAAAATTGATATTATTTTAAAAGAGCAACTACAGAGTCTCTTGCCGGCTCTTCTCTGTAGAAACTGCCTCCGAACCGGCGGTAAATGTTATAACTGTGTTATGACGATTCGAAAGTGCTTCTATAAGAAGTCTAGTTGAATGAATAAATGTAAAAAATGTAAATAAGTATTTATTACGAGTAAGTTAGTATTTTTATAAGAATATTATTCAATACTTGCATAATAAGATAAACTCATGACACTATTGTATTGTCACCGATCCGCGATAAGTGTACAGAGTTTGAATTGAATCTGGCCGTTTGCTGTGGGCCAAAATCGAGTCTAAATGAGTCTGTTACATACAAACATACAGGTGAAGCTGATAAAAACCCTTCAAAAATTAGATACGAGTCAATTGCCTGATAAGAAATGATTTTAGGGCAAAAATTATTATATAAAATTATCTAAAATTTAAGAAGCCAGTAATTAATATTATACGATAGCAAGGGCCAAGGGGCAAGGGCAAAATAAAATATACACCTAAAATTTCTTTTGTTTCAGCTCAGCATTGCGATAGAGGATGGTTGTTTGAAAGCCTATAACGAAAACTTTGAGCCAGTCATTCTGCATCGGCTGGTGGATATTTTGAGGTAAAACTCAATCACTCACTCACTCACTCCCTCACTCCCTCACTCCCTCACTCACTCACTCACTCACACACTCACACACTCACTCACTCACTCGATCACTCACTCACACACTCACACACTCAGTCTCTTTCAACATACATACAGACTAACGTTATCCCCGTCGACTAAACATGTATGTATATACGTATATATGTAAATAGCTGGAAGTTTAATTTGTCTCTGTTTTTAATTATTGTAATTACACAATCAGGAAACACATGTACACACACACACACACACAACACCTTGACCCAGTTTATTCCCGAACGAAAACTTGTCATTCAAATTCTGCATTCATTTCCTTTATTGTATTGTTACATATTAAAATATGTATGAAGTTAATAAATAATCAAAAAAACAACATTATCATTTGTTATAAAAAAACCTTAAGCGTCTTCCAAATGTCAGCACTGGCGCAAATTTAAATGGGACTACATGGAAAACTAGAGCTATAAAAAAGAATTCATCGAAATCGGTTTAACCATCACGGAGTTATGAGGCAACAAACACAATAATACAGTCGAATTGATAAACAACTTTTTTAAATTTTAATATTTATATTGTCTCACTTGCTCTTACGTAAGGAAATAATTGTTTCATCCCGGCGATCTCCAGGATAATAGGATAAACTCATGAAAATGAATATTAAATTATAGTGTACTAGCTGCGCCCCGCGGTTTCACCCGCGTAAGTCCGTATCCCGTAGGAATATCGGGATAAAAAGTTGTCTATGTGTTATTCCAGTTGTCCAGCTGTCTACGTACCAAATTTCATTGCAATCGGTTCAGTAGTTTAAGCGTGAAAGAGCAACAAACACACACACGTCCTTACAAACTTTCGCATTTATGATATTAGTAGGATATACATTCGTCTATTCCGATTCATCCCTTCCTTATCCTTTCCCCTTAAAAGCGTGCGCATCCGCAGAGACCACCTCTGCTCTGTTCACGGGCGGTGGTGATCGCTTACCATCAGGCGAACCACCAGCTCGGTTGGCGGGTCTGAAACTCACGTATATCCTGTTCCTAGGGCTAGCCAAGTGCCAGGTAGACCTGATGAGCTGTTCTACATACTTCTGAACGAGAAGGAAGGCCTCCTGCAGTGCTTCCTGTTCCGAGCCTCGACCGTCACTGAGGTTAGTTGATAATATAACATTGATTCGGTCAAGTGCGTGTTGGACTATCGACACGGAAGATTGGTCACCCATCCAATTTACGACCGTGCCAACCGTGGCTTAACCTGGATTTTTTATTCATTTATTGCTATAGCGTAAACAGAAATATATCATTTGTCAATATTTCAACTGTCTAACTATTCGGTTCGTAGTATTTTCTTGTGTTTGATTTTACGCGAGTATTATTCATTTAGAAATTAAAGACTTTAACGGATTTTAAACGCGATTTATTCATTATATTGATAACCCGACGTTTCAAACAAACGGGGAGACAGAGAGACAGATGGACAGCGAAGACTTAGCAATCGGGTTTCATTTTACCTGTGTTTACAGAACCCTAAAATATAGATAGCCTAAATCACTCAAGACTAACAGCTGTATCTGTACTGTATCTTTAAACTGTATCTGTTTGGCTTTCGTTTACGTCGCAACGGAGCGATTTTATGTTATGATTTCGTGTCTGGAGATAGCTAGGACGCTAGAGGGTAACATAGGCGCCCTTTTACAAGGGGAATTTCGTTTGATTACGAGCGAAGTCGCGGGCGGAAAGCTAGTAATGTTATATATCATGTGTTTACATCTAAGTCCGGTATAATCTAACTAATTTAACGTATGTATGTATGTATGTATGTATTTATACACTCGGAAAACATAATGTTAATTGCTCGTTTTTATAAAGCGTAATTATTTATTCTATTTAATTATTTATAATCAAAATTGTGAATATATGTCCCACTTGACGCTCGTCCCGGCTCCGCCCGGATATCAAGATTCCTGTTGTATCCCAAGGGAGCATTTAATCGGGATAAAAAGTATCCTATCACCCAGTCGCGGACGAATTCCAACAAGCACCCGTGGCCCCTTCACTTATGTGGCTCGACGGAACACAGTGGGGTTTTAGTCGGTAGGAATCCGACATAACCCACAACCTCTTCCTCGGGGGCCGTGGGTATCTATGCAAGATTTCCCCACTATAAAAAAAAAAAAAAAAAAATCCTATCACCCAAGTCAGCTCATATCCTGTCTGTATACCAAATTTCATCAAAACTAGCTCAGTAGTTTCAACGTGATTGACGGACAGACATCCAAACAAACAAACTTTCACATTTATAATATTAGTGCGATGTGATATTTGTTAGTAACAGAGAATAATGCAGCGCTTATGTATATTTAGTCATTAATATGATAAAATGAGATAGGGATATCCATCCATCACTGTCTAACCTGGATGAAGAGCATACAATGCTATCTTTAACCGGCTTCCGAAAAAGAAGGTTATCTTTCACCTAATGTTGTTAAATCGATGTTTTTGAGAGCAAGTGTTGTAACGCTACCTATCGTTCTATAGGGTCATGGGTTCGATTCCCACTGTTGAAAAATAATATAGTTTATGGGAAAATATCATCATCATCATCAGCCCATATATGTTCCCACTGCTGGGACACAGGCCTCCTATGAGGGTTCAGGCTATAATCCAGCACGCTGGCCAAGTGCGGGTTGGCAGATGTCGCATGACGTCGAACTTTTAATTCTTGGTCATGCCGGTTGTCCTCACGATGTTTTCCATCACCGTTTAAGCAGTGGTGATGTTGTCCACATGCGCAGATAAATTGAAAAATCAATTTATTTCCTGCACGCTCGCCCGGTCTCGAACCCCGACTTATCGATTTTGAAATCCGAGGTACTCACCACTGAGCCACCACTGCTATGGGAAAATATGTTAAACTTATAAAACAAACAGTATAATTGTATATGTTACTCTTCAATAAAAACTGCTGAACCGATTAAAATAAAATATAGCAAACTAGCTGCGCCCCGCGGTTTCACCCGCGTAAGTCCGTATCCCGTAGGAATATCGGGATAAAAAGTTGTCTATGTGTTATTCCAGTTGTCCAGCTGTCTACGTACCAAATTTCATTGCAATCGGTTCAGTAGTTTAAGCGTGAAAGAGCAACAAACACACACATCCTTACAAACCTTCGCATTTATAATAGAAGGATACTATATAAATTTAAATTATTATGTATAATTTTTCATTTTACATCAAACAATAACCATTATATTAATTTGAAATACTTATTTTATGCAAATTACGCGCTAGGGTTAAATCACATTATTTGACCTCTCATTATTTTTAAACCTTGAACGGTTTTAAAATTAGACGAATCGCATATCGGCGCTTTCGTTTATAGCTAGTCTATAGACAACGTTCAGAGAGTGTTTATCTGTAGAGATATTACGTCTGTGCAAAAATAGAATTAAAAAAAAACATCGAATTTTAACAAAATACCTACATTTTGCAACAAACAATTGATGTATTTTAAAATCGAATATAAATGAAGACTTGAATATCGAATGGCTGGAATTTCAAAAATGGAAGCAGAATCGGAAATGACAACTGCTAGGAGTGTTATCAGTTTAAGTGGTTAATTGCAAATTTGAAAAAAGAACAAGAACGGAATCAACGGTTGACGGAAGAAATCTGATTTGGACTTCGACATTCGAATCAAAGTACAACGAATAAATGAGATGAACGACATTCCAATTTTGAATTTAAGTATCGAAGACGTGTTTATGAAGAGAATTTCACGTGAACAGGAAGTATTTGAAATTGGAACGCGATAAAATAAAGCTAACCACAAAGTACACGATTTATACGCTATTAAGAATACTTGTATGAGGCGTATTGTACAGACAAATTCATCAACGTCCAATAAAATTAAATTGTATCACAACATTCTTGGAGTTCCTATAGCAATTGAAGGCTGAGGCAAAATTATTAAGTACTTATGTACTTTCGATTGACATGTGAAAGGTGAAATAATTAAGGTTATCTCGATGTTAAATCTAAACCCTTCAACTACATACAACTATAACAAGGAAATATATAGAGAGAGGTTCTGACATTCACGTGAGGTGATTAATACGGAATTGATGAACGAGAGATCAAGGTTTGAATCCCTTCCTGAGCTTTGCCGTAATTACGACTGTCTTAAGATTACATGCGTAACCCAAAGTCAGCGTCTGTATTCCTTTCAAGGGCAGCAACACATCGGTGACGTGTATATTTACGTACGTAAAGGTGATGAGACTGCGATCGGTGAATAAGTTGATATATGAGAGATAAGATATCATACAAACGACATGCTTCATATGAATTAAAGGAATATACGAATTTAATGAGAAGATAGAAGAAGTTTCACGCATGAGATAACACCCTTCTGACGCTCCCATTTTATGTCTAAACTTCCTGTCTTTTGGATTATTTCTCGAGACGTGATCGTTATAAGATTAGCACTAAATCATATGCTATTAACTCATTAATAAATGTTCATCGGATCCGCGCCAAACAGTGACGTACGAAACGCTAAGATGTCATTTTCATTAGTCTCTTTCCCGCTCTCGCGTTCCACGGCCGTGTACAGCACTGTGTCGCAATTTTCAAATTTCGAATTTTGGTTTGGCGCGCTTCTAATAATAATCGCGTGTGAAATGGACATAATATACTTCCACATTTTGAATATGAACGTGGAATCTTTCTCGTTCTATATTTGAATTTGAATGTTTCATAATTAGATGTGCGAGGAACACGGACGGATAGTGGTGTGTGTCGTGACGTGATGTTTTAGTGTTTTGTGTGTGTAGGTATTCTTTTTTTGAATTATGTTTGTTTCTTTTTATGATATGTCAATATTGTAAGTTTGTGGTGTGTAAAATTATGGGCGCGTTTGTGTCATAACTATTATCTGTGGTTTGTATTGTCTGCGGACTTGCTTTGTTCTATTTTTGAATGTTGTATGTACATTTAGTTTAAAATAATTTAGTCCTTGTTTTATATTTGACATTTAAATGTTTGCAAAGTCGAGTGCGTTTATGTTTACACAAAGATACAACGCGAGTTGTGGTAATTTTAACCGACTTGAAAGAGGAGGTTAACGATTCGATTATGTTCTGTTGGAACTAGGTTTATTGGTGTTATGTATTTTTATTAATTGCGTTCATTTCCGCTGCGGTATTAATAAGTGGTTAACAATTTCATGAAGATCAATTCACCGCTGTTATTAGGGTTGCCACTTTGATTTTAAGTTTATATAATATTTAAACATAATATAGAAAAAAAAATTATCTAAGTATGTACGGATATCCAAGGAAAAAATAAACTAATACACATATCTTATTGGTTGTTATTACGATGACTTAGCTTTATTGGATTTTAACAATTGAGATAAGTACTAAACATAAATTATTAATTTTTAATTAAGATTGGGCCCTGTTCTCGCCATTATATATTCCGAATTATTTAGTAATGAAAATATAATATTTGTTCTATATTATTTATCTAAAACACATACTATTCATTAAAATATAGCATGATCTGAACTAAACGTGTGACAACCCTAGCTGTAATAGACGAAATATCATTTTCTTATTTTAACCCTATAAATCTCATACCATACCTTACTACTATCTCTTGCAAAGTTCTATCTATCTTATTATTAAATTTCATCCCCATCGATCTAGCAGTTTGAACATGAATATTAATAAATATGCCTATGTAAATAGACGGACAGAATACAATACATGAATATATATTGTATTGTCTTATTTACTTTAGTCACGATTTCATTAAAGCGAAGTGGTTTTTCACATACTTATTGTTTTTTTTAATTAAAATTAATATAAATAAAACTTATTATTTTTATTTAATTAACTTCTGGTTGAAATAATTTGTTTTTCAAAAGAACTTTTAGTAAATAATGAATGATGATGTATATATTTTTATGTGTCCAATTGATTAGATCGTTTGTGATAATGTTTTTATAATGACAAATTGTGGTGTGGAGTTCTATCCGTGGCATCTTGGCTTCCAAATAGATGAACCACTTTGTCGTTTATTAAATCGTGAGCTAGAGATAGGTATCTACAGACTGATGTTAGTTATATACTCTTTGACACAAAAACTGCTGATCAGATCTGTATGGAATTTGGCATTGAGATAGATTATAGTTTAGAATTTTAGGATTGGCGACTTTAAATTGGCAAGGGATTAAGAAAGGATTGGCGAGGGGAATAAAGGAAAGGACAAGGTAGGGTAAGGAAAAGGATATGGGTCGACTCCCCCACTCACCGAACGAAACACAGTAGCACGCTACTATATCACTTCGTCTGTGCGGGTGTGGTACTTCCCCAATGCGAGCTGGCCCAATTCGTGCCGAAGCGTGCTCGACTCCCACAAAACAGGAAACTATCCAGCAGGCGAGTGAACCCGGGGGTTTCGCTGAGTAATAAACATCTTATACTTAAATTAAACATAGTTGAACCACTATTTCTAATAATAGAAGTGGTATAGCTTTAGAAATAAAAGAATTTAACGGATTTAAAATGCGATTTATTCATTATATTATTAACCCGACGTTTCGAACACTTTACTTCTTATAGTAACGCTTATGAATTGTTTATATTTTTAACCGACATCCCAAAAACGTCAAAGCGTTACTTGATTCTTATGTATTTATTGGCTTTATGTACTAGATAACTCGGGTTTATCGGGTTTATTATTTAAGCATTATACCGTGATATTGAATTTTGTTTCAATTATTCATACTTAAATATATATTATAGGCTTTATATAAACAAAGCATATAATATTATTTTATAACAATAATTTAATCGATTGAAAAGCTAAAAATATATTATTATTTTATTAACGTATATATATATATATATATATATATATATATATATATATTACTTCCCATATTAATTAATAGTCCTCTATTGTACCGGAGGTTGTCTGGAAGAAATCACTCTAAGTGACTATAATATAATATAAAACTTATTCAGATGTTAGCTTTTACCTATTTGTCTCTTTCCTTTTACTCGACTGTCAAAAAAGATAATATAATTAACTAGCTAAACGCCCCGGCTCCGCCCGGGTAGTCATTTATCGTAATTGAAATTATATAAACTATCCTATCTTTTAAGTTGGATGGAACTGCACATGATTTGCGAATTTGATTGAAATCGATTCAGTAGTTTAGGAGTCCACCGCGGTCAAGCAACGCAACACCTAATTTATATTTATTAAGATACTAGTTCCTGCTCGCGGCTTCGCACATGTTAAATTTGGAGTAGTTTAATAGATGTTATACACATAAACCTTCCTCTTGAATCGCTCTATCTATTAAAAAAAGCCCATCAAAATCCGTTGCGTAGTTTTAAAGATTTAAGCATACATACGGACAGAGAAAGCGACTTTGTTTTATACTTATGTAGTAGTTATAAGTGCTACTTACTCATCTATTAGAATTCAGTGCCAGCCAAGTCTAATACTAGTAGATAATAGAATACTACTCTAGATACTACTTTACTCCGTAGTATCACAAGTAGTAACTTACTATCTACTTGGCTAATTATGTTTAATATATCAAAGCAAAGACGCCCGGCTCCGCCCGGATATCAAGATTCCTGTTTCATCCCAGGGGAGCATTTAATCGGGATAAAACGTATCCTATCACCCAAGTCAGCTCATACCCTGTCTTTATACCAAATTTCATCAAAATTCGTTCTGTAGTTTCAGCGTGATTGACGGACAGACATCCAAACAAACAAAATATCAGTGCAGTGCGATATACCTAGTCTTGCCATAAATATTGTAATAAAGAAAAAAGAAAATTGTTAACTGCAAATAACATTTATTACT
>NW_024045131.1:485123-499601 GCF_012273895.1 Zerene cesonia | reverse complement strand
GACAGATTCGAAATTCAAATGTAATATTTTTTTATAATTAAGTGTAACAGTATTTATGGCCAGACTAAGTATAGCGTGATTCACACAATGTTGCAATAATCGAACTTACTCTCCAGTCTCTTTACATTGCAGTAACCACTGAGCCAAAAGATTTCGGTTACTTATGCAATTAAGTAAGTCGATAACTTGATTCTAGAGCCTTGTAGCTTGAATTCAAAGTTTAAGTAGGTGTTTCCATAACTTGTCGAATTTTGTTCATTTATAAAAAAACTAGTTGATACCCGCGATTTTGTTTGCGTTAATTTTTCGATTTTAAAGTATTATGCAAATTTAAACATTCGTTATCGACTAATGAAAGTTCATTCAATATTAGTTTAGCCGTTTCGTAGACAGATAGAAAGAAAATGTTGTTTTTTAATTGGTATTTTAAATACTGTTTATATTCATTAAAGCTATTATATATTTTGGATATTACAAATAAGGAAAGAAATAACTTATTTTTTATATATTTAAAACGACATGCCCAAAAAAGGAAGTCGTCAATTCGACTGTATTTTTTTGTGTTTGTTACCTAATAACTGTTTACTGTGTGTGGTCACGTGAAAATTTTATAATAAAAAATAAGTAATTTGGTTTGAGAACCACCTCCATTTTTAAAGTCGGTTAACAATATTCATAAGTTTAATTAAGTGCAATCAAGTATAAGCATCAAACGTCACAAAGTTAACGTGTTTTGCCGCGTTTCGAATAAGTTGTATGTTTGGAATAAATTAATATATATTTGCATATAGTAAAAACATTATATTTACTTCGGCTAGTGATTTAACGGGTTTAAAACGTGATTTATTCATTAGGCACCATCTATTAATTACGTCACACAAAACTGAAACACTTTTGACCCCTCCCCCCTACTCACAGCCTGTCACATTATAAGAAGCCCCTCCCCCCGTGGTGACGTCACAAATTTAAAATTTCAAGAGGGTATTTTTTAAAATCTAAGCGAAAAACAGTTTTAGATCGCATTGGTTAATTTTAAATGTCGCATCATCCTACTTCCTATCCTATCCAACTAATATTATAAACGCGAAAGTGTGTAAGTATGGATATTTGTTACTCTTTCACGCAAAAACTGCTGAACCGATTGCAATGAAAATTGCAGGTACGTAGACAGCCTGGACAACTGGAATAACATATAGGCAACTTTTTATCCCGATATTCCTACGGGATACGGGCTTACCTTTATAATCTTCACCTGTATGTTTGTATGTAATAATAATAAAAAATGTTAAACATTATTTCATAATGAGTTGATTAATAAAAATTTGAATCGATGATGAACACAGTGAACAGTGATGATGGTGATGTTAATGATGATGATGATGATGATGATGATGATGATTTCACCTTCATCACAATCGGGTAGCAGCAAGAAATAAACGGTCTTTTCTATTAGAATTTATAACGAAAGGTTACACATTGCGACAATTTAATCTTTAAGAATTCGATCTGATAAGATTTTACTGGAAGCCATTAAAATTTAAATTACATATTTTTACTGTATCACTATAATTATAAAACATTCACGTGTCGCAGTGTTTGTAAATAAATCCCTTAGAAACGGTAAGACCGATTTTTATGAAACTTCATGTATTTTAGACGGGTAGATTTAAAAATAGGTGATGAACTATTTTCATTCGATTATTATTTCTACTGGTTTTTGGGTTTGTCGCCTTCAGAGGTGATTCTTTTCGATTAGCCGAATCGATTTTGATGACTTTTCTCAAGGTGGTGCCTTTAATTTTATTGATTAATAAGTCGATTTTGTTTTTAGATGATAATAAAAATATTATAAATATAATTAATTCATAATATAGCCTATATTACCTGAGGAAGATTTAGATTTCTAATGGTGAAAGATTGGGATGAAATCTAAACGAATAACTGAAGTTAAAGCAGTCGGTAAATCGTTTCAATCATGCCTCATACATTGAAATAGTGAGTTAATAGTTTTCGTTCGGGTTTTCGTCTGTAGATGAAACCGCGCGGCACAGCTAGTATCGGTAATATAATAGCGTATAATTATACACGTAAAATATTAATATATTCGCAGAGTCGCGCAAAAAAAGCCATTTTAAAATATATATTTATTCGTCAAATATTTAATTATTAACGTAAGCACAACTGGTCTTTCGCAGTAAGGTCATTGGGTACATACAAGGTCTTTTGCCTTGCTTCGCTCCGTCTTAAAACATTCAATAAATCAATTTTGATGGAAATACATCATCATCATCATCATCATCATCATCCCATACATGTTCCCACTGCTGGGACACAGGCCTTGGGAATACGTAGTATCGTATAATTAAAAAGCTTTATAATACAAAATGGAATGTGTAAGACATGACAGAATCAACTAAATTGTCTCACTTGCTCGTATACAGAGTAAACGTAAGGAAATTATTGAATCCCGCTTATCCTAATCAGGATAATAAGATAAACTCATGACACTATTGTATTGTCACCGATCCGCGATAAGTGTACAGAGTTTGAGTTCAATCTGTCCGTTTGAAGTGGGTCAAAATCGGGTCTGAAGGAGTCGGTTACATACATACAGGTGAAGCTGATAAAAACGTGTTAAAAATATATCTCAAAGCTATTAGTGTGATATTTTCTCCGTAACGTGTAACATAAAATATACAGGCCTAGGGGTAATAGAGGTCTAACTAAAACCATAAAAACAAACGATCAAACACATTGAATACTAGATTCTTTATATATAATGGTTACTATAGTAATAAGTTATTTAACGTAGGTTACGTATTTTCGTTTCCTCCCTTTTATTTAACACTATCTGTTCGCCCCGGCTGCGTCCGTGGTACATATAGCCTATGTCACACGTGAAATCGCAAGCTTCCAATGGTGAAAGAATTTTCACAATCACTCCAATAGTTTTTGAGTTTATCCATTACAAACAAACAAACAGCAATACAAATTGTTCCCCTCATAATATTAGTGTAGACAAAAGGTTGAAAACATTTGACCAAACAAAACCCGAAACCAGGTGATTTTCTTTCCCAAAGAAAGTTAATTAGAAACAGTGACTAATAAAACTTCCCCTAGCATTATTTAGGTTAAATGACGTCACACGACCGTCTCTTTCGCGCGCGCACAAACGCCATATGTTAAAAAGAGAGAGGCGAACGCTTTGTTATTTTAAATTCGGTGTCACAATCAATTAGCATAATGGAAAATGATTATACACTTTTTTTCTGTGAGGGGCGGAGGGGGGATTCCCGTATCCATTTCCTCGCCCTTCGCAGCCCATTCCTTTATTTCCGTCAAACTCCTCTGCTTATCCTTTATCCCTTAAGCACACAACGCATTAGCGGCACTACCTCTGCTCTGTTCACGGGCGGTGGTGATCGCTTACCATCAGGCGAACCACCAGCTCAGTAACCCGCTGTGGAAACTGCCCTCCGAATCGGTGGTAAATGTTAAAACTGTTTTATGACGTTAAAAACTGCTTCTATAAGAAGTCTATAGACGTACTTCCTACTATCCTACTAGTCCTATCCTTCCTACTAATATTATAAATGCAAAAGTTTGTAAGGATGTGTGTGTGTTTGTTGCTCTTTCAAGCAAAAACTACTGAACCGATTGCAATGAAATTTGATATGTAGACAGCTTGACAACTGGAATAACATATAGGCAACTTTTGTCCGATATTCCTATATAAATATTCTAAATTTAAAGATATTGTATACCTTTTACTCAAATGAGCTTCTTAAAATATCGATCGTACCACATTCAAATCAGTCATTTTTTCATTATATTTTATTTTCAGAACTTTCTTAATCAAAAGTATTATGATAAGGGGCCATGAAGGGCCAGACATACACACATACACACACAGTCGCTAATGATTGTCCCAACTCGCAAAGGTCATTGGCATTTTGCCGCCCAAACGTTGCCAAAACAAATTTCCTGGTATATTTCAATTGTTCAATATTATACGAGATGTTATAGAAAATAACAACAATTGGTTTAAAACAGTTTTTAAAATAAATTTACATTTAGCAAAACAAAAAGCTCTCAGTTAGTACAGTGTTTGTTTAGATTAAAAGTACCTAATTAAATAAGTGATAAGGTCGCCTTCTGTGCTGGTCTAGTTGTAAGTTTTGATATTTAAGGTTTATTTGTATACCAGCAAAGTGTTAAATAAATAAATAGCGACATAAACATGTGTTGAGAAATATAGGTCGTATTATAAGATTAAATAAATTATTTAAAAATAATTAACATAACACGATGAAATCATGAAACTATTGTATTGTCACCGATCCGCGATAAGTGTACAGAGTTTGAATTCAATCTGTCCGTTTGAAGTGGGACAGAATCGAGTCTAAAGGAGTCGGTTACATACATACAGATGAAGCTGATGTGTGCGTGTTAAAAATCATGTTTTAATAATGTTTTTATATCAATTATTATATGTCCTAAATCGCTTCATGTTGGGCCACCCTTAGGAAAAGTACCTATACATTTCTAGAAGAAAGTGAAACCAGATTCTCTATCATACTGCCTACGCTTGTATCAGGCAGAGTTTTCCAATTAATGTACTATAGATTTTGAACGTTACTGCCATGAAATAAGGTGCTAATTCGCATGAATTTTGTAAACAACACAAGTCGAATGTTCGGAAGTCAATGGTTATAAAATACAAAACTGTTTCAGAGCGATGATCCCCACCCGCCCCCTCTTTGGGTCGCATTCTGACACGTCAGCGATCAATGTGAAGACGCTGGTAAGGGTTGCAGACCATGGCATTGTGACTGTTGAGAGCTAAAGAAAGAAGGATAGATAGTTAAGCTGGGAAGGAAAGATTAGTAGTTTATTAGAGGTCTGGATTAGGGAGTATTTAGTATAATGTTAAGAAAAAACTAATCCACTTTAAACTGGATTTAAATGGGTTTTGAATAAGAAATCTGTTCACCCAGTAAAAAGTTATAAGGTTACAAACAATAATAAAATGTAGTAGAATTTATCATCTTTTTTTTTAAGTCGATTGAATTGAATGTGACTTATTGATGATGGTAAGAAAGAATCGTATTTGTTTATTAGAATCACAAAAGACCATCCAAAGTATAGGTTATTTATTTGGTGTTTATAAATAAATTACCAAAATTAAAGAAAAATTCTACAAGCTGTTGACCGCAGCTTCGCCCGCGCATCTTAATAAATTTTCACGAAACAAACTTTCATCCCCTATTTTATCCCCTGGGGGTTAGAACTTATCAAAATCCTTTCTTAGCGGATGCCTGCGACACAACATCTATCTGCATGCCGAATTTCATCCCGACCCGTCCAGTGGTTTGGGCTGTGCGTTGATAGATCACTATGTCAGTCAGTCAGTCAGTCAATCAGTCAGTCACCGTGGGGCTAGTCCATTAATAAATAATGTGACGTCATAATTAGACTCTTGGTTCTCATAATAACAACAGTGTCTACTTTGACATGGTCTGTGGTGCTTTTCCTAACGTTTGAGTGACTACTAATAACTAAAAACATCACTAAAATGTGTTTCGACTTTTTCGTGTTGTGTTGTTTTTTTAACCCTATAGCATGATTTAAAGACATAGACATAGACATAGACATACATTTATTCACAATCAAACACACACACAACAATTAACAAAAAAAAAAAAAAAAGACAAAACACTGAGCATAAAACAGGAAATAAAAGAAAAAAACATAAAAAGAAAAGAAATAAAATAAAAACTAAGTTACTGTGATGTGTTATGGCTGTGAAAAGGTCCAGGCTCAGCTTTATATGCCATGAGTCAGTTGACCCATGAAGCTGTTAATTCTGCCAGGACCCAGAAGGAAGATGGATAGATTAGAAAGAAATAAATAAACACAAATAAATCAACAATGATTTAGGCTACATTATAGATAAATATGTTTAAGAGACAAGTGAATGAATTGAAGGATAGAATATTTAAATTACCACAAAAATAGAAAAAAAGACCAGGATATATATATAAATAACGGATAGCAAATAACAGTGAGAATAATGTAAATAAATAAATAAATGCTACACAAATAACAAACAATAAAAAGTCGGAAGCTAAGATACAGTACTACTTATTAAGTCAGATTCTGTACCGACAAAAGGTGCTTCCTGTACGCACGTCGGAAGCTAAATTTAGACTAAAGCATGTTTTTATTTAGAGAGAATTAATACACTAGCTGTTCGCCCCGGCTTCGTCCGTGGTACATATATAGCCTATGTCTCACAGTAAAGTTGCAGCTTTCTAATGGTGAAAGAATATTTGAAATCGGTTCAGTAATTTCTGTGTGAAACGTTACAAACATACAAAAAAAAAATACAAAAGCTTCCTGTTTAAATATTAATGTAAATATCAGTATATCGTGTCTCGTAATAAAGGCCAATCTATCGATATTTGTCATATTGAAATCAATCCAGCCGTTTACGCTACAAAGCGGGACAACATACGTACACACAGAGCAAATGGGATATTTATAACTTTTCGAGCGGTTTTATTCATTTCTAACTAGCTCTTGCCCGCGGCTTCGCACGCGTTTGTTCGGAGTAGTTAAACATATATTATTATACACATAAACCTTCCTCTTGAATCACTATATCTATTTAAAATACCCCATCAAAATCCGTTGCGTAGTTTTAAATATTGAAGCATACATACGGACATAGGGACAGAGAAAGCGACTTTGTTTTATACTATGTAGTGATTAATTAAATGTCCCCTAGTGCGGCATGGAGCATACTGTAACACAGATAGATATTACGGGAAGTAGGTAAATATTTTAAGAAGATTATTAAAACAAATTGTGTTAACAATTGGGATCCTGATCACCATCCGTCCATACCTGTACCCACAACTGGGACGCAGGCCTCTTTTTGGGGTCCAGGCCATAATCCAGCACGCTGGCCAAGTGCGGGCAGATGTCACATGTAGAACTTTTGATTCTCAGACATGCCGGTTTCCTCACGATATTTTCCTTCACCGTTTCGCTGGTCGCCTTCCAACAACATAAGCTTAATTTTTCATTAATAACAGCAGTAATAAGATATACATATTTTATATATAAACGAGCCGTCACCAGTAAGTGGTGATTAGCGCCGCCCATAGGCGTCCACGCAACCTGGAGAGTTGTGGGTGTGTTGCCGGCCATTAAGGGACGACGCTCATCTTGAAGTGACCCAAGTCGTAGTGGTTCGGAAACCCTGAAGCGGGTAGATCATTCCACAGAGTAGTAGTGAAGTCCCGTGTCCCCTAGTGGGGTATGGGGCAGATGATGTACATCCGTTTCACTGATCGATTTTCTTTAGGGACAAGTAGGTGATCAGCCTTCTGTGTCCTGCCAGACCGAGAATTTTTTTTTTTGTGCGTCCCCACCGGGAATTGAACCCAGGACCCCTCGGTTCTACACTCACGCGTTAACCATTGTACCAAGGAGGCGGTCAAGTTTTCACAGAGTAGTGCTTGATTAAAATACCTCCTGAAGCGCACTGTGCAGCGGATTTACAAATTTTCAGGGTATAGGCTGAATAGTTTTTGCCGCCCTCGCCTCAACAATTGTCATATTTTTACAATGCAAGTGGAAGTTCGCTACTCCCGAAATGTGCAAAGACAAGCGAGAGAGAAAAGTCATCGACAAAATTTGTTGCAGGCGTCAGCTGAGAACCGTCATAGAAAAATCTTTTTGATTTCTATGAGGTGAAAAAAAAAATCGTTCCCCAATTTTGCCGCCCCCAATTCTGCCGCCCTAGGCTCGAGCCTACTCAGCCTGCTGGTAAATCCACTGGCACTGTGGATGTTCGTAATGTGATGATGATGATATCGCAGGAAGCCAATGCCTTGCAGAGTTATGGTACTTAAGATCTGTACTCGACTCGACTAATTGTCTTCACTCAACCATCATGTAGCTAATTAGATGCCATTCAATTCAAAGCCAAGGTTATTAAATATACCTTTAATGTATTATTACATGGCTTGTATATACTTTACTAGCTGCGCCCCGCGGTTTCACTCGCTTAAGTCCGTAAGGAATATCCGGATAAAAAGTTGCCTATATGTTATTCCAGTTGTCCAGCTGTCTACGTAGCAAATTTCATTGCAACCGGTTCAGTAGTTCTTGCGTGATACAGTAACAAACACACACATACACAAACATCCAGCCTCACAAACTTTCGCGTTTATCATATTTGCAGGATTTTAATGTTAGGAAACTAAAAATTAAATAGCCATCTACGCCTTATATAAGCATGTACAAAGACCCCATTTGCTATTAAACGAATAAATTAACAATTCAATTTACGGAAGAGCTATCGTCCAATAGACGTACATACAAACAAACAAGTCAATCAGGACAAGGACATATATTAGTGTTTTCCATCAACGTAATTTTCTATTGCTGTAAATGTTATTTTATATTGAAAGAATTTTATTGTTGAAATTAAAGAAAGATCTGGAGTTTTATATTGTAATGCATTTACACAAAAACGACTGGATCTATTTAAAACATTCTTTCACCATTAGATAGCTGCATCTTCATTGAGTGACATCCTATATCCTATCCTACTAATATTATAAATGCGAAAGATTGTAAGGATGTGTGTGTGTTTGTTGCTCTTTCACGCAAAGACTACTGAACCGATTGCAATGAAATTTGGTACTTAGACAGCTCGACAGCTGGAATAGCATATAGGCAACTTTTTATCCCGACATTCCTACGGGATACGGATTTAAGCGGGTGAAACCGCGGGGCGTAGCTAGTAGGCTATATAAGTACCACGGGCGAAGCCGGAGCGGAAAGCCGTTATAAATATATACTAATACTTTAAAGCTGAAGTTTTGTTTGTTTGAACGTACTAATCTCAGAAACGACTGGTCCGATTTGAAAAATTCGAGTGCTTCGAGTGCACTCGAGTGCAACCGCGGGCTGAGGCTAGCGTCATCTAATCTGAATAAAATTACTGTTTACAAACATAACTGACGTTTCTTTATTTTTTAACGAATGAATAAATCCTTGGCTCCAAGGTTAGGCCACGTATGACGTAACGCGATGTCAAAGTACCTAATGGCTTTAATATGGAAAATAATTGACCGAAGATCAAGGTAATTTGTTTATTTATACCCCCATTTTTATACCATCTTTGTTTATTTATACATACACTAGCAGTTCGCAGCGGCTTCGCCTGTGGTATAAATATAGCCTATGGCACTCAGCGAAGTAGCTTTCTAATGGTGAAATAATTTTTAAAATCGGTACAGTAGTTTCTAACATTACCGATTACAAACAAACAAAATATAAATGCTTCCCGCCCATGTATTTCCCTGCGGCAAAGAGGCTTTGTCATTTCCTAGCCTAACTATATCCAGACATAAATATAGACCAAGTTTAAAAAAAAAAAATTAAAAATACGATGAAATCTTATAATCAATTAAATTGTCTCACTTGCTCTTATACAGAGTATACGTAAGGAAATTATTTATCCCGGCGATCCTAATCAGGATAATAAGATAAACTCATGAAACTATTGTATTGTCACCGATCCGCGATAAGTGTACAGAGTTTGAATTCAATCTGTCCGTTTGAAGTGGGTCAGATTCGGGTCTAAAGGAGTCATAGGTGAAGCTAATTACAGCGTGTTAAAAATCGCTATAAAAACGCTCCATTACGACGTGAGTCGTAAACAAACAAACAAAAGAAAACATTTTCGTTTGTAAAATACTAGCTGCGCCCCGCGGTTTCACCCGCGTAAGTCCGTATCCCGTTGGAATATCGGGTTTAACGTTGCTATATGTTATTCCATTTGTCCAGCTGTCTACATACAAAAATTCATTGCAATCGGTTCAGTAGTTTTTGCGTGAAAGAGCTACAAACACACACACATCCTTACAAACTTTCGCATTTATAATATTAGTAGGATTAGGAAGGATTGTCTATACAAACATAAAAAAAACTTTCTATTCCATTTGTTTGACTAAATAAGGTTTTGAAATAACAACATTAAAGAAAATTGCGTCGTAATTTTAAAATAATAGTAAAATTAAAAACAAAGAGATAAATGTATTATCAATAAGCAATTTATAAATAAGAATTCGATCACGAGGCAGGATTCGAACCTGCGTTTCTTGCCTAACCGTAGCAACGCCTAGCCTCTCGGCCACCCGTGATCCTGCCTAAGGGACACCCCAGAATTTTTCGTATCTTTAAAAATGTCTCATTTTTAAAGCATTTCAATGCTATATAAACAAATAATTCAAGTTATATTTATTTAAAACATTAAATAAAAATTCTGTTTATTTTTCGAATAAGTATAAACATAAATGCTTAGACGCTAAAAGTTCGTAATTTTCGCGTTTCAGGTGACAGACCTCTTCGCCCAAATGCGAGACCCCACGTCCACCACTTCCACCCCCAAGGGTTCTACCGGCTCGCTGAACGTCACCAAGAACGCTGGTTTCCAGCACCAGAATGGATCCGAACATCTACCCTGGGCCAGTCCGACAATATCTTTACCAGGGAATTGTAATTCCAATCTGTAAGTATTATTATTTAAAAGTATTATTTATATATATTTATATTATTTAAAAGTATTATTTATATATATTTATATTATTTAAAAGTAGTAATATTTACTTGAAGTGGTGATGGATTTAAAACCAACTAGATTATATTTGTCTACTATATTGGAAATAGACAGAGGATAGATGTCGATAGTTCCTGCTTCCGTGGAATGTCCGGGATAAAAACTATGCTGGATGTTACGCATAAAGCTGAAGAGTTTGTTTGTTTAAACGCACTAATCTCAGGAACTACTGGTCCAATTAAAAAATCTCTATCAGTGTTAGATAGCCCATTTATTGAGGAAGGCTATAGGCTACATATGTACCACGGGCGAAGCCGGGGCGGACCGCTAGTTATACATAAACCTATCTCTTGAAGCGCTCTATCTATTAAATAAACCCATCAAAATCTGTTGCGTAATTTGAGAAATTGAAGCATACAGACATATTATATAAAATTCATAAATTCCATAGCGGTTATGTCTCACAGATTGTATACTTGTCTATTTGTGATGGTTTTAAGAACATACATACAGTCTGTTAACCTAACATGGTTATAAAACCATCGGAACATTCTGGAGTCGATCCAAGATTTAAATAGATCGACATTGATGTTACAAGCATAAGGTGTAGCTGAGTATGTGCTATTTTAAGATGCATTGTGATGTCCCTTGTCCCCTTGTGGGGCTTGGGGCAGATACCATCTGCTTCACTCATCGATTTTCTTTAAGAGTTAGTGAGTTTCATCACCCGATAATTCTTCTGGAATTGGTGATTGTATTATAGATAAAGTATATAATAGGAAAAAAGGCTAATGACTAACTAACTTTTGTCTGCGGCTTCGCACGCGTTAATATCGGGGTAATTTAATATATGTTATCTATACATATAAACCTTCTTCTTGAATCTTCTATATATAAACAAAAAGTCTTATCAATATCCGGTGTGTATTTATAAAGATCTAAGCATACATATATGTATGTCATAGACTGATGGAAGCGACTTTGCTTTATTCTATGTAGTGACAGGTATAAATAAAAGTTTTTTTTTAAAGAACGTCTGTTAACTTTACCAATTTCCCTGATTTGAGGTAGTTTTACAAATAAGACTTCATAATTATTTTTTTTTTACTCATTCTATCAGAAACACTAAAGTGTCAGCCCTAATGCTTCTATTCTTCCTTAATTTATTAGAACCATTTTATAATATTATATCAATAAAAATTCTAAGAAACAACCTGTTGTCATGCCTAATGCTTTGTCTTCATTATTTAGTGTCATTAGAAATTATCATATCTGTCTCCCTAATTTTCCTGGAAAATGTATTCGCAGAATTTTACAAGTACCTGCATTCATTTATTTTATTTAGCTTAGCCAACAAATATACACACCAAAGCAAAATTGCAAAAAAAAAAAACTGGCAACTTAACAAGTGCAATAATGATTACATGTCTAACACCCAAATGCCTTAAAACAAAAAAAAAGGTTATGAAAAATAGACATAAAAAATTAAAATTAAAATAGTTATAGTATCCTACATCTTATCCAAAAAACTACAATACTTAACATATACCATCATTATAAGTTTTATTACCATCCTAACTTCGCAGAAACAGCGAGGTGGCACCCCTAGCGCGCAGCGTGAGCAACGCGTCAGCGCTGACGTCACTGTGCGCGGACCTGTCACCGGCCGAGTCACATTTCTTCGAGGTGCGTACGCGCATACTTGGCTCTGTATTTTAACTATTTGCTTTGACACTAGCTTCGGTTTGCGGGTTGTTCAGGTGTGTTGGTCGCCGAAGTCCCTGGAGGAGGGGTATTTCCCTGGAGGTAGTGCTTCAAATTCTAAAATGGGACCAAATGGCAATAATTTTCTAAAATAATTTTAAACACAAAAAAAAATCACCTCAATCGATTGAAATCCCGCGTTAATTATCAAGTTACATTGTCAGGGTTTTTTATCCCTCAGTTAATATTTAGTTTGATGCAGTTTTTTCAACACTTTAGGTCCTATACATAGGCAAAGTGCGTATTTCCCAGCGGAAAGTGCCGGACACCTTAATAGATGACGCACTCCAGAAGTTCGCTCAGCACGAAGCTGAGAAACTGAGGCTGCAGCGCCGCCACAGCTTACTGTCTTCCACCGGGGTAAGGGATACTTAAACTCAAACTCATACTTATAGTCAAGCTCAAATTTGTAGGGACACCATTCTGAATCGCGCTAGCGAAATGTTTTCGCTACAGAGCATATATACAACTTTACAACATTAATCAAATTGGGCCTTTAGACTAGTCCAGGATCCGCCCTTTTTCGATGGAGGAATTCCACCTTCCTTCCTTCGCAGTTGCCTAGAGAATGCTGAATTTTTAACTATAAAAATGTAATAAGTATGCAATGACATTATTAATAAAAAAACATAGTTAAAAAATCTCTTTCGAATAACATTTCTACATGATCTACATTTCAATATTGTACTTTATGGGCATAAAGTACAATATTGAAATGAGAGTTTGCTTTAAGATTCACATTCCCTTTTCAGACCTCAATCAGCAGCAATTCAGTGGAGAGCCTAAGAGACACGTCTACCTCAAACGAGAACTTCCAGAAGTCCTTGATACCAAGCACTACGCCCCTCGAACCGGACAAGGCCAGCCCGTGGAAAAGCGCAGAAAGCCTCAACAGACCTGAAATATTAGTGGATAAAGAATTCGATGAATTCACTAAAGAGAGAGTCGAGAGGAAACCACAGGAATCGTTAAGCAAAAATGGCAAAACTAACCTAGGAACCGTTAAAGAAGATGAAGAAAAACATGATGAATGCAACAATCCCTTCAAAGATATAAAACTAGTAAAGACAGTTACTTTAGATCCTCTGTTGCACATATCGGAAGCAGATGATGTGAAATCTGAAGATGTTAAAGCAGAAATAAAAAATGACAGTAATACTAAAGTTGAAACTCATTCTGAAGCAAAAGAAGAAATAAAAGATGCTGATAGTGCTAATAAAGAAGATGGAAAATCGATGAATTTCAACGAGTTAGGGAGGAGTGATAATGGGAAAGGGAGTCTACCGGAAAACGTGCCGTTTCTAAGGGATAGATCGGCCTCAATAGGCACGTTGAATCTGAAAACGCCGTTGGCTCATTTGATTGGGGAGCAGAATAGGACTATGCTGTTTCAGGTGAGACTTGAGGTCTATATAGATGGAAGGTTTATCTACCTATCAATCCATATAGATGGAAAATTTACAAAGTGACCACGTGACCACGCTCGCTGTAAAGTGTTCGAAACGTCGGGTTAATAATATAATGAATAAATCGCGTTTAAAATCCGTTGAAAAGTTTTTAATTTCTAAATGTATAATACTCGCGTGAAACCAAACACAAGAAAATACTAATTTACAAAGTTTTAACATTTTAAGCTATTTGTTTTCGTATTTAAATAAATACTGGATTTTTAAACATTCAGGTTTTCATTCATAAATGTATACAAAATTAAATAAACAGCCAAAAAATGTATTCTTTTGCGTTTGAGTTTCAGTTTTATCTTGCGTTGGAGATTGAGTAAATTTTTGAGCTAGAGTTCGGGTTAGAGATTGATTTAGATTTTGAGTAAGAGTCTGAGTTTGACGTTTAGCTAGAGTCTGATTTAGCAAGCGGGTGGTGGGGGGTGTGCAGGTGGGCAGGTCGGAGCTGCGGCTGATCAGCCCGGACCGCAAGCAGATCCTGCTGCACCGCGCGCTGGCGGACGTGGCGAGCGCGGCGCTGGGGCGCGCCAGCCCGCACCACCTCGGCTTCGTGTGCCGCGAGCGCGCCGCCTACGCGTGCTACGTGTTCCGCTGCGAGAGCGACGACGTGGCGCG
>NW_024045131.1:484094-484948 GCF_012273895.1 Zerene cesonia | reverse complement strand
CCTGTGTTAGTATAAAACTGTGTTACAGGCTTTAGAATCCCTCACATTTTTGTAAAAAATTGGGACAAAGATAGTGTTGTAGGAAAAAACTGTGAAATAGAGGGTATTTTGGGCAAAGTGGGGACTAAGTTAGGGAATAGAGGGTATTTTGGGAATTGTGGGGAAAATTTGTGAAATCGAGGGTATTTTGGGAAATGTGGGCAAAAATTGTGAAATCGAGGGTGTTTTGAGAAATGTGGGGAAAAAGTAAGGAAGTAGAGGGTATTGTGGAAAATGTGGGGAAAAGATTGGGACACAGAGGGTAGTTTGACACGTTTAGCTCGTGTAAAAGAGGTAACTTGGAAAATATGAGAAAAAGCCTAGCAAGCTTAAAGAAAAACAAATACACAAATAGCATATAATAATGATCAATAAATAACTCATAGAAATTATACATAAATATACATAATAATGACACACAAATACCACAGTAAAGAAACACAAATAGCCCCTAATAATACACAAAAGTATGTCAAAGAAGAAAAAAATAAATATTGCATTAAATGTCTAAGTATGCAATTATTAATAACTAGCTACGCCCCGCGGTTTCACCCGCGAAATTCCATATCCCGTAGGAATATCGGGATAAAAAGTTGCCTATATGCTATTCTAGTTGTCCAACTGTCTACGTACCAAATTTCATTGCAATCGGTTCAGTAGCTTTTGCGTGACAGAGCAACAAACACACACACACATCCTTACAAACTTTCGCATTTATAATATTAGTAGGATAGGATAAATAGGCTAGGATTAATTAGTATTATTAAATCTTTAAATTAACAGCAATAAAACAAGCATTTGCCGCGCACGCGGAG
>NW_024045131.1:476740-483094 GCF_012273895.1 Zerene cesonia | reverse complement strand
AATAGGCTAGGATTAATTAGTATTATTAAATCTTTAAATTAACAGCAATAAAACAAGCATTTGCCGCGCACGCGGAGTTGCTCAAGAAATCACGGGAGAAGTCGCCCAACACGACGTGCGAGCACTGCCCCATGTTGTGGTACCACAGGCTGTGCCATGATGTCGAGGGTGAGTGTGGGGCATGGGGCAAAAGCATCTTGTGTGGGACAAGATTGAAAAAAACTTGTGAAAATGTAATCTATTGATGAAAAAATAGTTTTTCGATGGTTAGTATTGTGGGGTATGGGCCATTGATATTATGATCAAAAATAATACCTTCAGCGTCTGGCCGTTATAGGCACTTGACGGTTAGTATTGGGGGTATGGGGCGTGGGACGCTATTATTTTTGACAATTATGACGAAAAATAATACCATTAAAGCATCTGGTAAATGTGTATGACGTTTAGGGGCATGGGACGCAATTATTTTTAACAATGTTAACTAAAAAATTATACATTTTAAGCGTCTGGCGGAAGTTGTTGCCTACAGAAATGGTCTAGCATATGATAGACCAGACGCACCCGGCACCGCCTGTATATCAAGCCTCCTGTTTTATCCCAAGGGAGCATTTTATCGGGATAAAATTTTCCAATCACCCAAGTCAGCTCATATCCTGTCTGTATACCAAATTTCATCAAAATCCGTTCAGTAGTTTCAGCGTGATTGACGGACAAACATCCAAACAAACTTTCACATTTATAATATTAGTGTGAAGTGTGATCATTTATTTTTTATCTGTACAAATCTTCACAGGTATGAACGACAAGAAAACCCATGCCTTCATACTCCGTCGCATAGAAACCTTGCCTGATGATGAGCAGGATACCATCATCACCAAGTACCAGGGTGGGACGAATCACATCTTCGAGGCTAGTATAACATATGTTTATTTATAAATTAAAGACTTTTTAACGGTTTTTAAACGCGATTTATTCATTATATTATTAATTTGTCTCCCCGTGACCACGCTCGCTGTAAAGTATTTGAAACGTCGGGTTAATAATATAATGAATAAATCGCGTTTAAAATCCGTTAAAATGTCTTTAATTTCTAAATGTATAATACTCGCGTAAAATCAAACACAAGAAAATATTATATGTATATTTATTTTTACACAGATCAAATATTAAAATACAGCTTATATTAATGTCAGTGTAATGAACTATAAATATTTTTCGATTCGACTGTATGTTCTTGTGTTTGTTATCTCATAACTTCTTACTGGGTGAACCGATTTTGATGATTCTTTATTTATTTGAAAGTTGGTGCCTCCTATGTGGTCCCATTTAAATTTAATCTAATTTTGTCAATTTGAAGGTAGTTTAGTTTTGTTTTTATTATTTCTTATCTCTTTTATGATGTATTTAATATATATTGAGTTAAATTTTAATCAACACGCTGACAGACTGTCCAACTTTAAAAATTACTAGCTTTTGCCGGCGGCTTCGATCGCGTTGAATTCGGAGTAATTTAATAGATGTTATCATGCATATAAACCTTTTGAATCACTCTATCTATTAAATAAAATCCCATCAAAATCCGTTAAAGATATAAAAATATATATACACATAGAGGCAGAAAGAGAAAGCGACTATGTTCCATACTATGTAGTGATGCTTTAAAATGGATGTGTTCTACCATCCATCTATCTTAACAGGTGAGTGAACATAACGCGTTTCTGATGATGCTGCTCCGAGCGCACTGCGAAGCGAAGCAACAGCGACACGTCCACGACACCGCTGAGAATAGGTAATACACGCTGAGAATAGGTAATACACGCTGAGAATAGGTAATACACGCTGAGAATAGGTAATACACGCTGAGAATAGGTAATACACGCTGAGAAAAGGTAATACAAGCTGCGCCCGCGGTTTCACCCGCGTAAGTCCGTATCCCGTAGGAATATCGGGATAAAAAGTTGCCTATATGTTATTCCAGTTGTCCAGCTGTCTACGTACCAAATTTCATTGCAATCGAATTAGTAGTTTTTGCGTGAAAGAACAACAAACACACACACATCCTTACAAACTTTTGCATTCATAATATTAGTAGGATTCCAACTCAAACTCAAACTCAATTGCTTTTCATTTATTTTTTATGTGGAAGTCGAGCATGCTTCGGCACAAATTGGGCCATTGTTACATTTGGCGAAATCTATACTAATATTATAAAGCTGGAGAGTTTGTTTGTTTGAACGCGCTAAGCTCAGGAACTACTGGTCCGTTTTGAAAATTTCCTACAGTGCATAGCCCATTTATTGAGGAAGGCTATATATGTACCACGGGCGAAGCCGGGGCGAACTGCTAATTTATGATAATATAACAAACCAAACTAATAGCAAACTGTTTTTAAATTTATCTCATGCATTACAATCCTCACGGTCACTTGTTCGGCACAGTGGTTAACGCGAGAGCGTTAGAACTGAAAGGTCCTGGGTTCGATTCCCGATGGGGACGCAAAAAAAAATGTCTTGCCCTGGCAGGACGCAGAAGGCTGATCACCTGCTTGTCCATAAAGAATACCGATCAGTGAAACATCATCATTCATGTATATCATCTGCCCCATACCCCACTAGGGGACACGGGACTTCACTTACTTATTCCGATCCTCGACCAGACGCTTTAAACATATATAAGGTACGCTTCATGTAGGAAGCGTCTGATTCAGTAGTATGAAGACTAATTTAAATTAAATTAAAAATGTATAACTTCAGATAGCCTACTATAGCATTAATGAATCTAGGGCATAAAAATCCATGGATTCTTTCGCTTAAGAACCACAGGACAGTTCTTTGGCATTATTATAATGATAAACATTGATATGATTGGAAAAGAATAACTACAGAGTCGCTTGCCGGCTCTTCTCTATAGAAACTGCCTTCCGAACCGGTGGTAAATGTTATAACTGTGTTATGACGATGCAAAAGTGCTTCTAGAAGTCTAATTGAAGAACTAAACTGTTTTTGTTTGAGTTTGTTTAAAGATAATGATTTTAGCGTCCGGTTACTACCAATGAATGTCATGACAATCCGTCTAGATTTTCTGTGATTTCTAGAAAAGTCTTTTAATATGCTTATCTTCTTCTCAATAGCACATTATGAAGCAAAATACAAACACAGACGTCTGTCAGATCACTAAAATAGCGAATTCCACGTACACAAATGCTTTGAATCAAAAATTTCTGCACTTTCAGATCAGAATTCCTCAATCAGTACTTGGGCGGCAGCACGATATTTATGAAAGCGAAACGATCCCTATCGAGTGGATTCGACCACTTGTTGAAACGCAAACAGAGCAAGGACGATGGGCTGTCTCCTGTTATGAAGAAGGTATGTGTGTATTTCTTGGCTAGAAATGGCTGGACAGTTTTGTATGTAATTGAGAATTTTAGGTGTATCAAAACTAGGCTTTTTAATTTCTTTTATGGTCCAACAGCATGTATACGATATCATAACTCATTGCCAAAACAGATGGAGAAATACTGAAGGATAAATTAATTTATCTTATAGCTTGAAAGGTCCAGTTACAGGTGCCTCTTAAAAACACCATAAATCTAGACTATAAACATCCGTACTCGATTCGTTCAGATCCAAACAGCCGTTTTGCAACAAAAAATCACACTGATAGCTTTAGCCCGTCAGCCCGTTCTTCCTCACCCTTCCCAGTCCATTCCTCTATTCCCGTAGTCAATCCTTTCCTTACCCCTCTCTTCTCCAAGCGGACAGCACATCCGCAGAGGCACTATCTCCGCTCTGTTCATGTGGGGGTGGTCATAAAAAACTGGTGATTATTCTAATCAAGAGATCATCATTCCAGGATCCATCACCGAAGCCACCACCGCTGAACCTCGAAACGTCCTCCGAGCCCAACCACACTGAGCTGCTATCGCCAGACACTGTGCGCTGTAAGTCGCTATCACCTGCTGTTATGAATGGTGAGTCAGCATAAACCTATAACGATATTAATAATATAATTATCAGCCTCATGTTCCCACTGCTGGGACACAGGCGTCCTATGAGGGTTCAGGCCACAATCCACCACGCTGGCCAAGTGCGGGTTGGCAGATGTCGTCTGACTTTCTAAAAAAAATACATAGAAAAGATCAATACGACACAAAATACCATAATGGGCGGGTTTATAAGTGTGCATTGATCTCTACCACGCAACCACGTTGCAAATGTGGAAAGGCGATATATGTTGGCATTGTTTTTATAAAAATGTAATCTTTTCTATTCACCAATTGTACCAATAATTTGTACCGATGTCATAAAAATAAGTCCGACAACAAATAATAAAAAAAATGTTTCTGATGTTATCCGTATAAAATTAGTGCACGTAGAAGATAACTGTTTAACAAAAAAAATAATTACCTCATAAAATTTATATGTATGTCTTGTTTCAGAGCAAAATACACCGAAAACGCCTCCAATTGAAGACCAAACAGATTCCAAAGATAACACGCCTACTGTCAATTCTCCTATGATGGACATGTGAGTATATTACAACATTTTAAATGGGCCAGTAGTTCTGTGTGTGTGTCTCTTCTTTCTTAACTATTGAACTGATATGGATAAAATTTTGCACAGATCGTAAATGTGCCAGTAACTCTTGTCTCTCTATCTCTATCTCTTCCTCTTTTTTCTAAACTCAATAGTTTCAATAGTTCAATGAACTGATATGGATAAAATTTTCACAGATTGTAAAAGAGTCAGTAACTCTTATCTCTCTATTTCTTTCTCTTCTTTCTAAGCTATTGATTAGTATGAAATTTGACATAGAGATAGTTTCATATCAGAGAAAGGACAAGGACAAATTTTATACATACTCGTATTCGTCATTATAATAAGTTTAGTAAACCATCTATAAAAATGAAATTTCAAAGATTCTAGCATATATAGAGATGATCTTTGAACATAGGGACAGATAAAGCGACTTTGTTTTATACTATGTAGTGAAAATATAATACATAGTATTTTCTTGTGTTTGATTTTACGCGAGTATTATACATTTAGAAATTAAACACTTTTTACTTTCTAAATGTCTTTTTACGGATTTTAAACGCGATTTATTCATTGTACAATGATCCGTTAAAAAGTTTTAAATTTTTTAAAAATATACTAAAACATTAATGGTGTATGTCACAGTGACATAAATATAATATTATTTCAGATTCCTAAAAGTGAGTGACTCCCGCCCTCCGCCCTCTGAGGTGAACGAAACTGACACAACTTGGAGGCAGGCTATATATGAGAAGGTCATAAATCCGGAAGTGCATGAAGGTATACCATTAGTTGTAATGGAAATAAGTTGAAATACCTAATGTCTTAAAAATAATGTCTAGTAAATAATAATTTATTAATTTGAGATATTTTCAATATCTATAAAGTTCATGGAGAACTTCAAAAATAAAATAAATAGAAAAAAACATACAAGTGAATTGGATTTATTAAATATCAATGTATATACCATTTTAGGTGACCCTTCATCAACTCAAGACAAACAGTCTGGAAAGCGGACTAAAGAGCAGTTGAGACAACTGTGGAAGATGGCCATCGACCAGACCCTACTTCTGGTTAGGATGGAGAAGGAAAATAATAAACTCAAAGGTAAATATTGCTGATCTGACTTGGTTAAACAAGGGGCACCAGACCAGAAGAAAAAAAAAATTCTTTGAATAGAACGTGATTATTACAGCTGTAGAATTTAATCAGACCAGACGTTTATCAGAACAGTTATACAATACAATTATGTATATATTTGTTTTGTCTGCATAATTTCTATTTTAATTTATCGTGAAGAATTTGTTATTTATATGCTTGCTTATAGACTTTGTAATTATTAAATATATTAAGATGGATTAAAATTTTGTTATTTGTTTTTAACTGAGGCGGATTAAGTGTTTGAATTATTCTCTATATTGTCTGTACCAATTTAAGAAATTTTGCCGTGAATATAACGTTTGTTATAAGATTTATTTCAGTGGGTGAGAGACCTTTCGCTTTTATATAGATTTCCCGGCTATCCGGCTCGAAGGACCAAACTATGCGTGGGCTTAAATTTAAAAATTGACATAATATTCTGCAGAGCGTCTAGTTAAATAGTGAATGTAACACGTGTGTGTACCATTGTACCGTCGTACCGTCGCACAGAGAAGGTGGAGTCGTCGGCGGTGCGGCGCATCAAGCTGGAGTACAGCTCGCTGGGCGCGGAGAGCGGCGCGCACATGTGGGCCGAGCTGCTGGCGCGCGAGCCCGCGCACCCCGTGCCGCGCGTCGACCGCCGCATGCTCGTGGAGGCCGTGCGCCAGGGTGAGCG
>NW_024045131.1:473432-476730 GCF_012273895.1 Zerene cesonia | reverse complement strand
GAAAAGAACGAAAACAATAGAGCTCACTTATATAGATATTATGTTTAATATCAAAGTGGGTAACTGAGCTGGTGGTTCGGCTGATGGTAAGCGAACACCACCGCCCGTGATTATGCCAGAGGTGACGCTTCACCCGCTTTAAAGGGGTAAGGGTAAAGAAAAGGTAGCAAGTAGAGTGTGCCCGGCAGGCGTGCCGCGGGCGCTGCGCGGCGGCGTGTGGTACTTCCTGGCGGAGCAGGCGTGCCAGCGCCTGCCGCCGGCCGACGCGCGCTGGCCGCGCTACGCGGCGCCCTACCGCGCGCTGCTGGCCGGCCTCACCAAGCACCAGCACGCCATCCTCATCGACCTGGGTGAGTCGCCGCTGATAGCTTTTTATGTCAACTGCATAATTTAGAATTTATTTCAGCGATGTGATGGTCAAAATGGCTTCCAATAATCTCCATATCACCTCCCTAATGTTGAGATACCCTCAACATTTTTAGACTTACAATGTAGGCAAAAAATTATGAAAAATTAATTAATTAATCCATTATTGTCCAGTGTATCATATATTTTTCCATGTTCCAGGTCGCACCTTCCCAAAGCACTCATACTTCGCGTCAGCCCTCGGACCGGGTCAGTTGGCCCTATACAACATTCTGAAGGCCTACTCTCTGTTAGACCCTGAGGTTGGATACTGCCAAGGCCTCAGCTTCGTCGCTGGAGTGCTGTTGTTGCACGTGAGTTTGTCGTCAGCATCAATCATCATCACCAACATCACTATAACCTCAATCACTGTCTTCATCACCATTACCATTACCATCATAATAGTAAAAAGCAGTGGTGGCTCAATTAATCACCTTGGTTTTAAAATCGATAAATCGGGAGTTCGAATCCATGCGACCTCGCAAGAAATAAAAAGATTTATCAATTTATCCGCGCCATCACCACTGCTCGAAAACAGTAAAACAGGCATGTCCAAGAATCAAAAGTTCCACGACACGTGACATCTACCAACCTACACTTAGCGTGGTGGATTGTGGCCTGAACCCTCATAGGAAGCCTGAATCCCTGCAGTGGTTACTTTTGCTAACGATGAATGTATTTTACAAGTAAAATTGTAAATTAAAATATAAAAATAACTACAGATGGAAGAAGCAGAAGCCTTCATGCTCCTCCGCCACCTGATGTTCCGCAGAGGCCTGAGGAACCAATATCTGCCTGACATGAGCGCCTTGCAAGTTCAGGTGATTAGTGATTATTTAATTTAAGTCGTAGCGGGCAACTGAGCTGGTGGTTCACCTGATGGTAAGCGATCACCACCGCCCGTGGACATTAGCAAATGTGGGGATGTGCTACTTAAGGTGAATGTATAAGAAAAAAATTCTTTCAAAATTTCTCATTTATAAAACATTTCAATGCTATAAAACAAAAAATTCAATTTTATGTATTGTTTATATTGTCATTTTAAAAATGATCGATATATCTATAGAATTATCTAACAATGACTATAGTGTCATTTACATAAATATCAATAGAATGGGGCCCAGGACATTTCCTTGTGGTACACTATGTATTGTGAGTCTGGTTTTGTGTCTGACCCTTGTGGAGCGTGATTACCAGTTCATCTGTGTATCTGACACTTGGAGCGGAATTAGTGAGTCTAGTTGTGTGTCTGACCCATGTGGAGCGTGATTATCAGTCAGGTTGAGTGTCTGACACGAGTGTGTGAGTCGAGATTTGTGTCTGACACTTGGTGAGGTAGACGCATGTCTGGTTGGGTGTCCGACACTTGGTGCGAGATATGGGAGTCTGTTTGGGTGTCACTTGTGGAGCGTGATTACCAGTCAGGTTGAGTGTCTGACACTTGGTGCGTGTATGTGTCTGATTGGGTGTCTGACACTTGTGGAGCTTGTTTGTTAGTCTATTTGTGTGTCTGACACTCGGAGCGGGATCGGTGAGTCTGTTTGGGTGTCACTTGTGGAGCGTGATTACCAGTCCAACTGTATGTCTGACACTTGGAGCGTGCGTGTGAGTCTGGTTGTGTCTGACCCTTATGAAGCGTGATTATCAGTCAGTTTGAGTGTCTGACACTTGGGGCGTGTATGTTTCTGATTGGGTGTCTGACACTTGTGGAGCTTGATTGTCAGTCTAGTTGTGTGTCTGACACTTGGAGCGGGATCGGTGAGTCTGTTTGGGTGTCACTTGTGGAGCGTGATTACCAGTCCAACTGTATATCTGACACTTGGAGCGTGCGTGTGAGTCTGGTTGTGTCTGACCCTTGTGAAGCGTGATTATCAGTCAGGTTGAGTGTCTGACACTTGGAGCGTGTGTTTTAGTCTAGATTTGTGTCTGACACTTGGAGAGAGAGATGGGTGTCTGTTTGGGTGTCCGACACTTGGAGCGAGATATGGGAGTCTGTTTGGGTGTCACTTGTGGAGCGTGATTACCAGTCCAACTGTGTGTCTGACACTTGGAGCGTGTGTGTGAGTCTGGATGTTTCTGAGCACTCACGAGTCTGTCTGTGGGCGGACGCAGCTGTACCAGCTGTCGCGGCTGGTGCGCGACCACCTGCCCGAGCTGCACGCGCGGCTGGAGGAGCTGGACGTGCCGCCCGCGCTGTACGCCGCGCCCTGGATGCTTACGCTCTTCACCAGCCAGTTCCCGCTCGGCTTCGTCGTGCGCGTCTTCGGTGAGTGGGAGGGAGGGGAGGGGGAGGGCGAGGGGGGAATGATATAACCTACGCTACTGCAGTCCTTGGGAATGCTTAGGACCTTCCCAACTGCAGTAATGTAAACTATATTACACTAGCTTTTCGTCAGCGGTTTAGCGGTTTAGTTACGTAGTGAGAGGAAAACCGAGCATTTTAAGCTGGTAGGCTATATGCTACTAGCTGACGGGACTGTTCTAGGGGTATTTCCAGAATTTAACCTAACCTGTCTACTTTCCTGGAACTATCTTTACACTAAATATCATCAAAACTTCTGGGCTCAATGGTGAAGGCTTGAAAAGAGACAAACCAACGCAGATAAATCGATAGACTTACGTACGGAGTAAACATTGTGTATTCGCACTTAGATTTTTAATGAGTGCGTTACTACGTATATAAGGAAGCTAAGTCGCTTCGCGCATCGAAGTTAAGTTGATGAGTGATTCAAGTTAACTTCTCCGAATTTAGTGCCTACGAAGCCGCGAGCAAAAGTTAGTTAAATATAATAGAACAAGCGGTCCGCCCCGGCTGCGCCCGTGGTACATATACTTAGTCTGGCCATAAATACTGTTACACTTAATTATAAAAAAATATTACATTTGAATTTCG